>NC_135239.1:130970654-131263803 GCF_051348905.1 Ranitomeya variabilis
TCTACACCCTACACGCTACACCCTACACCCTACACCCTACACGCTACACCCTACACTCTACACCCTACACGCTATACGCTACACTCTACACCCTGCACGCTACACGCTACACCCTACACGCTACACTCTACACCCTACACGCTACACCCTACACTCTACACCCTACACCCTACACGCTACACGCTACACTCTACACCCTACACGCTACACCCTACACTCCACACCCTACACCCTACATGCTACACGCTACACCCTGCACGCTACACATTACACTCTAAACCCTACACTCTACATCCTACACCCTACACTCTACACCCTACACGCTACACTCTACACCCTACACCCTACATGCTACACGCTACACGCTACACTCTACACCCTACACGCTACACGCTACACCCTACTAGCTAAACGCTACAAACTACACGCTACATATTACACTCTACACCCTAGCGTGTAGCGTGTAGGGTGTAGAGTGTAGCGTGTAGGGTGTAGAGTGTAGCGTGTAGGGTGTAGAGTGTAGCATGTAGCGTGTAGGGTGTAGGGTGTAGAGTGTAGAGTGTAGCATGTAGCGTGTAGATTGTAGGGTGTACCGTGTAGGGTGTAGAGTGTAGCATGTAGGGTGTAGGGTGTAGAGTGAAGAGTGTAGCGTGTAGAGTGTAGCGTGTAGCGTGTACGGTGTAGGGTGTAGAGTGTAGGGTGTAGCGTGTAGCGTGTAGCTTGTAGGGTGTAGAGTGTAGCGTGTAGCGTATAGGCTGTAGCGTGTAGGGTGTAGCATGTATCATGTAGGGTGTAGGGTGTAGAGTGTAGCATGTAGCGTGTAGCGTGTGTAGGGTGTAGGGTGTAGCGTGTAGGGTGTAGAGTGCAGCGTGTAGGGTGTAGAGTGTAGCGTGTAGCGTGTGTAGGGTGTAGGGTGTAGAGTGTAGCGTGTAGCGTGTAGGGTGTAGGGTGTAGGGTGTAGAGTGTAGCGTGTAGGGTGTAGCGTGTAGGGTTTAGGGTGTAGGGTGTAGAGTGTAGGGTGTTGCGTGTAGGGTGTGGAGTGTAGCGTGTAGGGTGTAGCGTGTAGAGTGTAGCGTGTAGGGTGGAGAGTGTAGAGTGTAGGGTGTAGCGTGTAGGGTGTAGAGTGTAGCGTGTAGCGTGCAGGGTGTAGAGTGTAGCGTATAGCGTGTAGGGTGTAGGATGTAGAGTGTAGCGTGTAGGGTGTAGAGTGTAGTGTGTAGCGTGTAGCGCGTAGCGTGTAGAGTGTAGGGTATAGAGTGTAGCGTGTAGAGAGTAGGGAGCAGAGTGTAGTGTGTAGCATGTAGGGTGTAGGGTGTACAGTGTAGGGTGTAGGGTGTAGCGTGTAGCGTGTAGAGTGTAGGGAGTAGGGTGTAGGGTGTAGCGTGTAGGGTGTGGAGTGTAGCGTGTAGCGTGTAGGGTGTAGCGTGTAGCGTGTAGGGTGTAGCGTGTATCATGTACCGTGTAGCGTGTAGCATGTAGAGTAGGGTGTAGGGTGTAGAGTGTAGCATGTAGGGTGTAGGGTGTAGAGTGTAGGGTGTAGCATGTAGGGTGTAGGGTGTACAGTGTAGGGTGTAGGGTGTAGCGTGTAGCGTGTAGAGTGTAGGGAGTAGGGTGTAGGGTGTAGCGTGTAGGGTGTAGAGTGTGGCTTGTAGCGTGTAGCGTGTAGGGTGTAGCGTGTAGCGTGTAGGGTGTAGCGTGTATCATGTACCGTGTAGCGAGTATCATGTAGAGTAGGGTGTAGGGTGTAGAGTGTAGCATGTAGGGTGTAGGGTGTAGAGTGTAGGGTGTAGCATGTAGGGTGTAGAGTGTAGCGTGTAGGGTGTAGCGTGTAGCGTGCAGGGTGTAGAGTGTAGCGTATAGCGTGTAGGGTGTAGGGTGTAGCGTGTAGAGTGTAGCGTGTAGCGTGTAGGGTGTAGAGTGTAGCGAGTAGCGTGTAGTGTGTAGGGTGTAGAGTGTAGGGTGTAGCATGTAGGGTGTAGAGTGTAGCGTGTAGGGTGTAGCGTGTAGCGTGCAGGGTGTAGAGTGTAGCGTATAGCGTGTAGGGTGTAGGGTGTAGCGTGTAGAGTGTAGCGTGTAGCGTGTAGGGTGTAGGGTGTACAGTGTAGGGTGTAGCGTGTAGAGTGTAGTGTGTGGCGTGCAGGGCATAGGGTGTAGCGTGTAGGGTGTAGGGTGTAGTGTAGGGTGTAGCATGTAGGGTGTAGGGTGTAGCGTGTAGGGTGTAGAGTGTAGCATGTAGGGTGTACGGTGTAGAGTGTAGGGTATAAGCTGTAGCGTTTAGCGTGTAGAGTGTAGCGTGTAGCGTGTAGCGTGTAGGGTGTAGGGTGTAGAGTGTAGAGTGTAGCGTGTAGGGTGTAGAGTGTAGCGTGTAGAGAGTAGGGTGTAGGGTGTAGAGTGTAGGGTGTAGGGTGTAGAGTGTAACGTGTAGCGTGTAGGGTGTAGCGTGTAGGGTGTAGAGTGTAGGGTGTAGCGTGTAGGGTGTAGCGTGTAGCGTGTAGCGTGTAGGGTGTAGGGTGTAGAGTGTAGGGTGTAGCGTGTAGGGTGTAGCGTGTAGCGTGTAGCGTGTAGGGTGTAGGGTGTAGAGTGTAGGGTGTAGCGTGTAGGGTGTAGAGTGTAGCGTCTAGCGTGTAGCGTATAGTGTGCAGCGTGTAGCGTGTAGATTGTAGCGTGTAGGGTGTAGGGTGTAGGGTGTAGCGTGTAGCGTGTAGATTGTAGCGTGTAGGGTGTAGGGTGTAGCGTGTAGCGTGTAGGGTGTAGGGTGTAGGGTGTACCGTGTAGGGTGTAGCGTGTAGCGTGTAGCGTGTAGAGTGTAGCATGTAGGGTGTAGCAAGTAGCGTGTATTGTGTAGGGTGTAGAGTGTAGCATGTAGCGTGTAGAGTGTAGGGTGTAGCGTGTAGGGTGTAGAGTGTAGCGTGTAGGGTGTAGAGTGTAGCGTGTAGCGTGTAGGGTGTCACTTTTTCCTCTGATGAAGACGCTTGAGTAGCGTCGATACGCGTGGGGTTCAGGGCTTCCTTTGTTTTTTTCCCAAGGGACAGGACTTGGGTAACTTATCTTTACAACTGCTATGGAATTACACCTATTTACTTCATGCATGGCCTGGCATTTTTCCAAGCCTTAGGACAATGGATCCTGATTCTTTGTATTTCCACAAGGCGTCTGTATGCATACATTTATCCAAATAACTAGGATTTTGTAGTACTGCAGCATATCTATTTCCCTGATTACCTTTCTATAGGGGTCTGCTTTCATTTGCTTACCAACTGTGCGCACGCATGCTGTGTTGAACAAAATAGGATCCATGATGTATTTCTTCCAGATACTAGGCTGGAGTATATGTTTCCTGTCATAGTACTCAGGGGGTCACAGTTGGCAGTAAACAATAGGCTTCTTATATGTAGATTTGACTAAGATTGGTGTACCCGCATACCTAGCAATTTTTTCTCTCTGGTTATTTCTCCTGTCTCACATATGCTGTAAAGTATTAGCTTCCTTCATTCCCTCGGGTAAAATTACTTATGGCCTATTCAGCCATACTAGTGTTTTAAATGTCTTTAAATGTATGTTTTGCCTGGTTCTGTTTGTGGATTACTATTTTTGTACAATAAAATTGACTATTTAACGTGGATCCCATTGGTTTGCATATCCTTTTCTTTTTGTGTTTAGTGTGTAGCGTGTAGCTTAACCCTACACGCTACACGCTACACGCTACACTCTACACCCTACACGCTACACCCTACACTCTACACCGCACACTCTACACGCTACACTCTACACCCTACACCCTACACGCTACACGCTACACTCTACACCCTACACGCTACACGCTACACTCTACACTCTACACGCTACACCCTATACGCTAGACGCTACACTCTACACGCTACACGATACACGCTACACCCTACACACTACACCCTACACTCTACACCCTACACCCTACACGCTACACGCTACACGCTACACCCTACACGCTACACCCTACACTCTACACCCTACACCCTACACGCTACACGCTACACCCTACACGCTACACGTTACACTCTACACCCTACACCCTACACTCTACACCCTACACCCTACTCTCTACACGCTATATTCTACACCCTACACGCTACACTCTACACCCTACACGCTACACTCTACACCCTAGACGCTACACTCTATACCCTACACTCTACACGCTACACCCTACACCCTACACTCTACATGCTACACCCTACACCCTACACCCTACACTCTACATGCTACACGCTACACGCTACATGCTACACGCTACACCCTACACGCTACACACTACACACTACACGCTACACCCTACACCCTACACCCTACACGCTACACGCTACACTCTACACCCTACACGCTACACCCTACACCCTACACCCTACACGCTACACGCTACACGCTACACGCTACACGCTACACGCTACACCCTACACGCTACACCCTACACTCTACACCCTACACCCTACACACTACACGCTACTCGCTACACTCTACACCCTACACGCTACACGCTACACTCTACACCCTACAAGCTACACGCTACACCCTACACTCTACACCCTACACCGTACACGCTACACGCTACACTCTACACGCTACACCCTTCACTCTACACCCTACACCCTACATGCTACACTCTACACCCTACACGGTACACCCTACAATCTACACGCTACATGCTACACTCTACGCTCTACACCCTACACCCTACACGCTACATGCTACACTCTACACCCTACACGCTACACTCTACACCCTACACGCTACATGCTACACTCTACACCATACACCCTACACGCTACATGCTACACGCTACACTCTACACCCTACACGCTACACGCTAGGGTGTAGAGTGTAATATGTAGCGTGTAGTTTGTAGCGTTTAGCTTGTAGGGTGTAGCGTGTAGCGTGTAGGGTGTAGAGTGTAGTGTGTAGCGTGTAGCATGTAGGGTGTAGGGTGTAGAGTGTAGAGTGTAGCGTGTAGGGTGTAGAGTGTAGGGTGTAGGATGTAGAGTGTAGGGTTTAGAGTGTAATGTGTAGCGTGTAGGGTGTAGCGTGTAGCATGTAGGGTGTAGGGTGTGGAGTGTAGGGTGTAGCGTGTAGGGTGTAGAGTGTAGCGTGTAGCGTGTAGAGTGTAGGGTGTAGCGTGTAGGGTGTAGAGTGTAGCGTGTAGGGTGTAGCGTGTAGCGTGCAGGGTGTAGAGTGTAGCGTATAGCGTGTAGGGTGTAGGGTGTAGAGTGTAGAGTGTAGCGTGTAGCGTGCAGAGTGTAGCATGCAGGGTGTAGGGTGTAGCGTGTAGAATGCAGAGTGTAGCGTGTAGGGTGTAGAGTGTAGCGTGTAGGGTGTAGAGTATAGCGTGTAGCGTGTAGGGTGTAGGGTGTAGAGTGTAGAGTGTAGCGTGTAGCATGCAGAGTGTAGCATGCAGGGTGTAGGGTGTAGCGTGTAGAATGCAGAGTGTAGCGTGTAGGGTGTAGAGTGTAGCGTGTTGCGTGTAGGGTGTAGAGTGTAGCGTGTAGCGTGTAGAGTGTAGCGTGTAGCGTGTAGCGTGTAGAGTGTAGCGTGTAGGGTGTATAGCGTGTAGCGTGTAGGGTGTAGGGTGTAGAGTGTAGAGTGTAGCGTGTAGCGTGTAGAGTGTAGCGTGTAGCGTGTAGCATGTAGAGTGTAGGGTGTAGCTTGTAGGGTGTAGAGTGTCGGGTGTAGCGTGTAGGGTGTAGGGTGTAGAGTGTAGGGTGTAGCGTGTATGGTGTAGAGTGTAGCGTGTAGCGTGCAGAGTATAGCGTGTAGGGTGTAGCGTGTAGCGTGCAGAGTGTAGCGTGTAGGGTGTAGAGTGTAGCGTGTTGCGTGTAGGGTGTAGAGTGTAGCGTGTAGCGTGTAGAGTGTAGAGTGTAGCATGTAGCGTGTAGAGTGTAGCGTGTAGGGTGTAGAGTATAGCGTGTAGCGTGTAGGGTGTAGGGTGTAGAGTGTAGAGTGTAGCATGTAGCGTGTAGCGTGTAGAGTGTAGCGTGTAGCGTGTAGAGTGTAGGGTGTAGCGTGTAGCGTGTAGCGTGTAGAGTGTAGGGTGTAGAGTGTAGCGTGTAGCGTGTAGGGTGTAGGGTGTAGAGTGTAGCGTGTAGCGTGTAGAGTGTACGGTGTAGAGTGTAGGGTGTAGCGTGTAGGGTGTACACCCTACACGCTACATGCTACACTCTACACCCTACACGCTACACTCTACACCCTACACGCTACATGCTACACTCTACACCATACACCCTACACGCTACATGCTACACGCTACACTCTACACCCTACACGCTATACGCTAGGGTGTAGAGTGTAATATGTAGCGTGTAGTTTGTAGCGTTTAGCTTGTAGGGTGTAGCGTGTAGCGTGTAGGGTGTAGAGTGTAGTGTGTAGCGTGTAGCATGTAGGGTGTAGGGTGTAGAGTGTAGAGTGTAGCGTGTAGGGTGTAGAGTGTAGGGTGTAGGATGTAGAGTGTAGGGTTTAGAGTGTAATGTGTAGCGTGTAGGGTGTAGCGTGTAGCATGTAGGGTGTAGGGTGTGGAGTGTAGGGTGTAGCGTGTAGGGTGTAGAGTGTAGCGTGTAGCGTGTAGAGTGTAGGGTGTAGCGTGTAGGGTGTAGAGTGTAGCGTGTAGGGTGTAGCGTGTAGCGTGCAGGGTGTAGAGTGTAGCGTATAGCGTGTAGGGTGTAGGGTGTAGAGTGTAGAGTGTAGCGTGTAGCGTGCAGAGTGTAGCATGCAGGGTGTAGGGTGTAGCGTGTAGAATGCAGAGTGTAGCGTGTAGGGTGTAGAGTGTAGCGTGTAGGGTGTAGAGTATAGCGTGTAGCGTGTAGGGTGTAGGGTGTAGAGTGTAGAGTGTAGCGTGTAGCATGCAGAGTGTAGCATGCAGGGTGTAGGGTGTAGCGTGTAGAATGCAGAGTGTAGCGTGTAGGGTGTAGAGTGTAGCGTGTTGCGTGTAGGGTGTAGAGTGTAGCGTGTAGCGTGTAGAGTGTAGCGTGTAGCGTGTAGAGTGTAGCGTGTAGGGTGTATAGCGTGTAGCGTGTAGGGTGTAGGGTGTAGAGTGTAGAGTGTAGCGTGTAGCGTGTAGAGTGTAGCGTGTAGCGTGTAGCGTGTAGAGTGTAGGGTGTAGCGTGTAGGGTGTAGAGTGTAGGGTGTAGCGAGTAGGGTGTAGCGTGTAGCGTGTAGCGTGTAGCGTGTAGGGTGTAGGGTGTAGGGTGTAGCGTGTAGGGTGTAGAGTGTAGCGTGTAGGGTGTAGGCTGTAGGGTGTAGCGTGTAGTGTGTAGAGTGTAGCGTGTAGCGTGTAGGGTGTAGCGTGTAGCATGTATCGTGTAGCGTGTAGCATGTAGAGTGTAGGGTGTAGGCTGTAGGGTGTAGCATGTAGAGTGTAGGGTGTAGGCTGTAGCGTGTAGAGTGTAGGGTATAGAGTGTAGCGTGTAGAGAGTAGGGTGTAGAGTGTAGAGTGTAGCGTGTAGGGTGTAGAGTGTAGCGTGTAGAGCGTATTGTGTAGAATGTAGAGTGTAGCATGTAGCGTGTAGAGTGTAGGGTGTAGAGTGTAGCGTGTAGAGTGTAGCGTGTAGGGTGTAGCGTGTCGGGTGTAGGGTGTAGGGTGTAGCGTGTAGTTTGTAGGGTGTAGGGTGTAGGGTGTTGCGTGTAGGGTGTAGAGTGTAGCGTGTAGCGTGTAGAGTGTAGCGTGTAGGGTGTAGGGTGTAGCGTGTAGTGTGTAGGGTGTAGGTTGTAGAGTGTAGGGTGTAGCATGTAGGGTGTAGGGTGTAGGGTGTAGCATGTAGGGTGTAGAGTGTAGCGTGTAGGGTGTACGGTCTAGAGTGTAGGGTGTAGGGTACAGCTGTAGCGTTTAGCGTGTAGGGTGTAGCATGTAGCGTGTAGGGTGTAGAGTGTAGCGTGTAGGGTGTAGAGTATAGCATGTAGAGAGTAGGGTGTAGGGTGTAGGGTGTAGAGTGTAACGTGTAGCGTGTAGGGTGTAGCGTGTAGCGTGTAGGGTGTAGAGTGTAGGGTGAAGGGTGTAGCGTGTAGCGTGTAGCGTGTAGGGTGTAGGGTGTAGATTGTAGCGTGTAGGGTGTAGCATGTAGCGTGTAGGGTGTAGGGTGTAGAGTGTAGAGTGTAGCGTGTAGGGTGAAGCATGTAGGGTGTAGGGTGTCGGGTGTAGCGTGTAGGGTGTAGGGTGTAGAGCGTAGGGTGTAGCGTGTATGGTGTAGAGTGTAGCGTGTAGCGTGCAGAGTATAGCGTGTAGGGTGTAGCGTGTAGCGTGCAGAGTGTAGCGTGTAGGGTGTAGAGTGTAGCGTGTTGCGTGTAGGGTGTAGAGTGTAGCGTGTAGCGTGTAGAGTGTAGAGTGTAGCATGTAGCGTGTAGAGTGTAGCGTGTAGGGTGTAGAGTATAGCGTGTAGCGTGTAGGGTGTAGGGTGTAGAGTGTAGAGTGTAGCATGTAGCGTGTAGCGTGTAGAGTGTAGCGTGTAGCGTGTAGAGTGTAGGGTGTAGCGTGTAGCGTGTAGCGTGTAGAGTGTAGGGTGTAGCGTGTAGCGTGTAGGGTGTAGGGTGTAGGGTGTAGAGTGTAGCGTGTAGCGTGTAGAGTGTACGGTGTAGAGTGTAGGGTGTAGCGTGTAGGGTGTAGAGTGTAGCGTGTAGCGTGTAGCGTGTAGGGTTAAGTTACACGCTACACACTAAACACAAAAAGAAAAGGATATGCAAACGAATGGGATCCACGTTAAATAGTCAATTTTATTGTACAAAAATAGTAATCCACAAACAGAACCAGGCAAATCATACATTTAAAAACATTTAAAACACTAGTATGGCTGAATAGGCCATAAGTAATTTTACCCAAGGGAATGAAGGAAGCTAATACTTTACAGCATATGTGAGACAGGAGAAATAACCAGAGAGAAAAAATTGCTAGGTATGCGGGTACACCAATCTTGGTCAAATCTACAAATAAGAAGCCTATTGTTTACTGCCAACTGTGACCCCCTGAGTACTATGACAGGAAACATATACTCCAGCCTAGTATCTGGAAGAAATACATCATGGATCCTATTTTGTTCAACACAGCATGCGTGCGCACAGTTGGTAAGCATATGAAAGCAGACCCCTATAGAAAGGTAATCAGGGAAATAGATATGCTGCAGTACTACAAAATCCTAGTTATTTGGATAAATGTATGCATACAGACGCCTTGTGGAAATAGAAAGAATCAGGATCCATTGTCCTAAGGCTTGGAAAAATGCCAGGCCATGCATGAAGTAAATAGGTGTAATTCCATAGCAGTCCTGTCCCTCGGGAAAAAAACAAAGGAAGCCCTGAACCCCACGCGTATCGACGCTACTCAAGCGTCTTCATCAGAGGAAAAAGTGACACCCTACACGCTACACTCTACACCCTACACAATACACGCTGCTTGCTACACCCTACATGCTACACTCTACACGCTACACGCTAAACCCTACACGGTACACCCTACACCCTACACCCTACACGCTACACGCTACACCCTACACCCTACACCCTACACGCTACAATCTACACGCTACACGCTACACACTATACGCTACACGCTACACTCTACACCCTACACGCTACACTCTACACCCTACACGCTACACCCTACACTCTACACGCTACATGCTACACTCTACACCCTACACAATACACGCTACTTGCTACACCCTACATGCTACACTCTACACGCTACACGCTACACGCTACACCCTACACGGTACACCCTACACCCTACACCCTACACGCTACAATCTACACGCTACACGCTACACACTATACGCTACACGCTAGACGCTACACTCTACACGCTACACGATACACGCTACACCCTACACGCTACACCCTACACTCTACACCCTACAACCTACTCGCTACACGCTACACGCTACACGCTACACCCTACACGCTACACCCTACACTCTACACCCTACACCCTACACGCTACACGCTACACGCTACACCCTACACGCTACACCCTACACCCTACACCCTACACGCTACAATCTACACGCTACACGCTACACACTATACGCTACACGCTAGACGCTACACTCTACACGCTACACGATACACGCTACACCCTACACGCTACACCCTACACTCTACACCCTACAACCTACTCGCTACACGCTACACGCTACACGCTACACCCTACACGCTACACCCTACACTCTACACCCTACACCCTACACGCTACACGCTACACGCTACACCCTACACGCTACACCCTACACTCTACACCCTACACGCTACACCCTACACGCTACACGTTACACTCTACACCCTACACCCCACACTCTACACCCTACACCCTACTCTCTACACTCTACACTCTACACCCTACACGCTACACTCTACACCCTACACCCTACACGCTGCACGCTACACTCTACACGCTAAACGCTACAGCTTATACCCTACACTCTACACCGTACACCCTACATGCTACACTCTACACCCTACACGCTACACCCTACACCCTACACCCTACAAGCTACACCCTACACTCTACACCCTACACCCTACACGCTACACCCTACGCCCTGCACGCCACACACTACACTCTACACGCTACACCCTACACCCTACACTGTACACCCTACACCCTACACGCTACACTCTACACGCTACACCCTACACTCTACACCCTACACCCTACACTCTACACCCTACACGCTACATGCTACACTCTACACCCTAGACGCTACACTCTATACCCTACACTCTACACGCTACACCCTACACCCTACACTCTACATGCTACACCCTACACCCTACACCCTACACTCTACATGCTACACGCTACACGCTACATGCTACACGCTACACCCTACACGCTACACGCTACACACTACACGCTACACCCTACACCCTACACCCTACACGCTACACGCTACACTCTACACCCTACACGCTACACCCTACACCCTACACCCTACACGCTAAACGCTACACTCTACACCCTACACGCTACACCCTACACTCTACACCCTACACGCTACACCCTACACTCTACACCCTACACGCTATACGCTACACTCTACACCCTGCACGCTACACGCTACACCCTACACGCTACACTCTACACCCTACACCCTACACGCTACACGCTACACTCTACACCCTACACGCTACACCCTACACTCCACACCCTACACCCTACATGCTACACGCTACACCCTACACGCTACACATTACACTCTAAACCCTACACTCTACATCCTACACCCTACACTCTACACCCTACACGCTACACCCTACACCCTACACCCTACATGCTACACGCTACACGCTACACTCTACACCCTACACGCTACACCCTACTAGCTAAACGCTACAAACTACACGCTACATATTACACTCTACACCCTAGCGTGTAGCGTGTAGGGTGTAGAGTGTAGCGTGTAGGGTGTAGAGTGTAGCGTGTAGGGTGTAGAGTGTAGCATGTAGCGTGTAGGGTGTAGGGTGTAGAGTGTAGAGTGTAGCATGTAGCGTGTAGATTGTAGGGTGTACCGTGTAGGGTGTAGAGTGTAGCATGTAGGGTGTAGAGTGAAGGGTGTAGCGTGTAGAGTGTAGCGTGTAGCGTGTACGGTGTAGGGTGTAGAGTGTAGGGTGTAGCGTGTAGCGTGTAGCTTGTAGGGTGTAGAGTGTAGCGTGTAGCGTATAGGCTGTAGCGTGTAGGGTGTAGCATGTATCATGTAGGGTGTAGGGTGTAGAGTGTAGCATGTAGCGTGTGTAGGGTGTAGGGTGTAGCGTGTAGGGTGTAGAGTGCAGCGTGTAGGGTGTAGAGTGTAGCGTGTAGCGTGTGTAGGGTGTAGGGTGTAGAGTGTAGCGTGTAGCGTGTAGGGTGTAGGGTGTAGGGTGTAGAGTGTAGCGTGTAGGGTGTAGCGTGTAGGGTTTAGGGTGTAGGGTGTAGAGTGTAGGGTGTTGCGTGTAGGGTGTGGAGTGTAGCGTGTAGGGTGTAGCGTGTAGAGTGTAGCGTGTAGCGTGTAGGGTGGAGAGTGTAGAGTGTAGGGTGTAGCGTGTAGGGTGTAGAGTGTAGCGTGTAGCGTGCAGGGTGTAGAGTGTAGCGTATAGCGTGTAGGGTGTAGGATGTAGAGTGTAGCGTGTAGGGTGTAGAGTGTAGCGTGTAGAGTGTAGCATGTAGCGTGTAGGGTGTAGGGTGTAGAGTGTAGAGTGTAGCGTGTAGGGTGAAGCATGTAGGGTGTAGGGTGTCGGGTATAGCGTGTAGGGTGTAGGGTGTAGAGTGTAGGGTGTAGCGTGTATGGTGTAGAGTGTAGCGTGTAGCGTGTAGAGTGTAGCGTGTAGGGTGTAGCGTGTAGCGTGCAGAGTGTAGCGTGTAGGGTGTAGAGTGTAGCATGTTGCGTGTAGGGTGTAGAGTGTAGCGTGTAGCGTGTAGAGTGTAGAGTGTAGCGTGTAGCGTGTAGAGTGTAGCGGGTAGGGTGTAGAGTGTAGCATGTAGCGTGTAGGGTGTAGGGTGTAGAGTGTAGAGTGTAGCGTGTAGGGTGAAGCATGTAGGGTGTAGGGTGTCGGGTATAGCGTGTAGGGTGTAGGGTGTAGAATGTAGGGTGTAGCGTGTATGGTGTAGAGTGTAGCGTGTAGCGTGTAGAGTGTAGCGTGTAGGGTGTAGGGTGTAGCGTGTAGCGTGTAGAGTGTAGAGTGTAGCGTGTAGCGTGTAGAGTGTAGAGTGTAGCGTGTAGCGTGTAGCGTGTAGAGTGTAGAGTGTAGCGTGTAGGGTGAAGCATGTAGGGTGTAGGGTGTCGGGTATAGCGTGTAGGGTGTAGGGTGTAGAATGTAGGGTGTAGCATGTATGGTGTAGAGTGTAGCGTGTAGCGTGTAGAGTGTAGCGTGTAGGGTGTAGGGTGTAGCGTGTAGCGTGTAGAGTGTAGAGTGTAGCGTGTAGCGTGTAGAGTGTAGAGTGTAGCGTGTAGCGTGTAGAGTGTAGAGTGTAGCGTGTAGAGTGTAGCGGGTAGGGTGTAGAGCGTAGCGAGTAGCGTGTAGGGTGTAGGGTGTAGAGTGTAGGGTGTAGCGTGTAGGGTGTAGAGTGTAGCGTGTAGGGTGTAGAGTGTAGCGTGTAGGGTGTAGCGTGTAGCATGTAGCGTGTAGCGTGTAGCATGTAGAGTGTAGCGTGTAGGGTGTAGAGTGTAGCGTGTAGGGTGTAGCGTGTAGCGTGTAGCGTGCAGGGTGTAGAGTGTAGCGTATAGCGTGTAGGGTGTAGAGTGTAGGGTGTAGCATGTAGCGTGTAGAGTGTAGCGTGTAGGGTGTAGGGTGTACAGTGTAGGGTGTAGCGTGTAGCATGTAGGGTGTAGGGTGTAGCGTGTAGCGTGTACCGTGTAGCGTATAGAGTGCAGCGTGTAGGGTGTAGAGTGTAGCGTGTAGGGTGTACGGTGTAGAGTGTAGGGTATAAGCTGTAGCGTTTAGCGTGTAGAGTGTAGCGTGTAGCGTGTAGGGTGTAGAGTGTAGGGTGTAGAGTGTAGCGTGTAGCGTGTAGCGTGTAGGGTGTAGGGTGAAGCGTGTAGGGTGTAGCATGTAGCGTGTAGCGTGTAGCATGTAGAGTAGGGTGTAGGGTGTAGAGTGTAGCGTGTAGCGTGTAGTGTGTAGCGTGTAGAGTGTAAAGTGTAGCGTGTAGTGTGTAGTGTGTAGCGGGTAGCGCGTAGCGTGTAGAGTGTAGGGTATAGAGTGTAGCGTGTAGAGAGTAGGGAGTAGAGTGTAGAGTGTAGCGTGTAGGGTGTAGAGTGTAGCGAGTAGCGTGTAGTGTGTAGGGTGTAGAGTGTAGGGTGTAGCATGTAGGGTGTAGAGTGTAGCGTGTAGGGTGTAGCGTGTAGCGTGCAGGGTGTAGAGTGTAGCGTATAGCGTGTAGGGGGTAGGGTGTAGCGTGTAGAGTGTAGCGTGTAGCGTGTAGGGTGTAGGGTGTACAGTGTAGGGTGTAGCGTGTAGAGTGTAGTGTGTGGCGTGCAGGGCATAGGGTGTAGCGTATAGAATGTAGGGTGTAGTGTAGGGTGTAGCATATAGGGTGTAGGGTGTAGCGTGTAGGGTGTAGAGTGTAGCATGTAGGGTGTACGGTGTAGAGTGTAGGGTATAAGCTGTAGCGTTTAGCGTGTAGAGTGTAGCGTGTAGCGTGTAGCGTGTAGCGTGTAGGGTGTAGGGTGTAGAGTGTAGAGTGTAGCGTGTAGGGTGTAGAGTGTAGCGTGTAGAGAGTAGGGTGTAGGGTGTAGAGTGTAGGGTGTAGGGTGTAGAGTGTAACGTGTAGCGTGTAGGGTGTAGCGTGTAGGGTGTAGAGTGTAGGGTGTAGCGTGCAGGGTGTAGAGTGTAGCGTATAGCGTGTAGGGTGTAGGATGTAGAGTGTAGCGTGTAGGGTGTAGAGTGTAGCGTGTAGAGTGTAGCATGTAGCGTGTAGGGTGTAGGGTGTAGAGTGTAGGGTGTAGCGTGTAGGGTGTAGAGTGTAGCGTGTAGCGTGCAGGGTGTAGAGTGTAGCGTATAGCGTGTAGGGTGTAGGATGTAGAGTGTAGCGTGTAGGGTGTAGAGTGTAGCGTGTAGAGTGTAGCATGTAGCGTGTAGGGTGTAGGGTGTAGAGTGTAGAGTGTAGCGTGTAGGGTGAAGCATGTAGGGTGTAGGGTGTCGGGTATAGCGTGTAGGGTGTAGGGTGTAGAGTGTAGGGTGTAGCGTGTATGGTGTAGAGTGTAGCGTGTAGCGTGTAGAGTGTAGCGTGTAGGGTGTAGCGTGTAGCGTGCAGAGTGTAGCGTGTAGGGTGTAGAGTGTAGCATGTTGCGTGTAGGGTGTAGAGTGTAGCGTGTAGCGTGTAGAGTGTAGAGTGTAGCGTGTAGCGTGTAGAGTGTAGCGGGTAGGGTGTAGAGTGTAGCATGTAGCGTGTAGGGTGTAGGGTGTAGAGTGTAGAGTGTAGCGTGTAGGGTGAAGCATGTAGGGTGTAGGGTGTCGGGTATAGCGTGTAGGGTGTAGGGTGTAGAATGTAGGGTGTAGCGTGTATGGTGTAGAGTGTAGCGTGTAGCGTGTAGAGTGTAGCGTGTAGGGTGTAGGGTGTAGCGTGTAGCGTGTAGAGTGTAGAGTGTAGCGTGTAGCGTGTAGAGTGTAGAGTGTAGCGTGTAGCGTGTAGCGTGTAGAGTGTAGAGTGTAGCGTGTAGAGTGTAGCGGGTAGGGTGTAGAGCGTAGCGAGTAGCGTGTAGGGTGTAGGGTGTAGAGTGTAGGGTGTAGCGTGTAGGGTGTAGAGTGTAGCGTGTAGGGTGTAGAGTGTAGCGTGTAGGGTGTAGCGTGTAGCATGTAGCGTGTAGCGTGTAGCATGTAGAGTGTAGCGTGTAGGGTGTAGAGTGTAGCGTGTAGGGTGTAGCGTGTAGCGTGTAGCGTGCAGGGTGTAGAGTGTAGCGTATAGCGTGTAGGGTGTAGAGTGTAGGGTGTAGCATGTAGCGTGTAGAGTGTAGCGTGTAGGGTGTAGGGTGTACAGTGTAGGGTGTAGCGTGTAGCATGTAGGGTGTAGGGTGTAGCGTGTAGCGTGTACCGTGTAGCGTATAGAGTGCAGCGTGTAGGGTGTAGAGTGTAGCGTGTAGGGTGTACGGTGTAGAGTGTAGGGTATAAGCTGTAGCGTTTAGCGTGTAGAGTGTAGCGTGTAGCGTGTAGGGTGTAGAGTGTAGGGTGTAGAGTGTAGCGTGTAGCGTGTAGCGTGTAGGGTGTAGGGTGAAGCGTGTAGGGTGTAGCATGTAGCGTGTAGCGTGTAGCATGTAGAGTAGGGTGTAGGGTGTAGAGTGTAGCGTGTAGCGTGTAGTGTGTAGCGTGTAGAGTGTAAAGTGTAGCGTGTAGTGTGTAGTGTGTAGCGGGTAGCGCGTAGCGTGTAGAGTGTAGGGTATAGAGTGTAGCGTGTAGAGAGTAGGGAGTAGAGTGTAGAGTGTAGCGTGTAGGGTGTAGAGTGTAGCGAGTAGCGTGTAGTGTGTAGGGTGTAGAGTGTAGGGTGTAGCATGTAGGGTGTAGAGTGTAGCGTGTAGGGTGTAGCGTGTAGCGTGCAGGGTGTAGAGTGTAGCGTATAGCGTGTAGGGGGTAGGGTGTAGCGTGTAGAGTGTAGCGTGTAGCGTGTAGGGTGTAGGGTGTACAGTGTAGGGTGTAGCGTGTAGAGTGTAGTGTGTGGCGTGCAGGGCATAGGGTGTAGCGTGTAGAATGTAGGGTGTAGTGTAGGGTGTAGCATATAGGGTGTAGGGTGTAGCGTGTAGGGTGTAGAGTGTAGCATGTAGGGTGTACGGTGTAGAGTGTAGGGTATAAGCTGTAGCGTTTAGCGTGTAGAGTGTAGCGTGTAGCGTGTAGCGTGTAGGGTGTAGGGTGTAGAGTGTAGAGTGTAGCGTGTAGGGTGTAGAGTGTAGCGTGTAGAGAGTAGGGTGTAGGGTGTAGAGTGTAGGGTGTAGGGTGTAGAGTGTAACGTGTAGCGTGTAGGGTGTAGCGTGTAGGGTGTAGAGTGTAGGGTGTAGCGTGCAGGGTGTAGAGTGTAGCGTATAGCGTGTAGGGTGTAGGATGTAGAGTGTAGCGTGTAGGGTGTAGAGTGTAGCGTGTAGAGTGTAGCATGTAGCGTGTAGGGTGTAGGGTGTAGAGTGTAGGGTGTAGCGTGTAGGGTGTAGAGTGTAGCGTGTAGCGTGCAGGGTGTAGAGTGTAGCGTATAGCGTGTAGGGTGTAGGATGTAGAGTGTAGCGTGTAGGGTGTAGAGTGTAGCGTGTAGAGTGTAGCATGTAGCGTGTAGGGTGTATGGTGTAGAGTGTAGAGTGTAGCGTGTAGGGTGAAGCATGTAGGGTGTAGGGTGTCGGGTATAGCGTGTAGGGTGTAGGGTGTAGAGTGTAGGGTGTAGCGTGTATGGTGTAGAGTGTAGCGTGTAGCGTGTAGAGTGTAGCGTGTAGGGTGTAGCGTGTAGCGTGCAGAGTGTAGCGTGTAGGGTGTAGAGTGTAGCGTGTTGCGTGTAGGGTGTAGAGTGTAGCGTGTAGCGTGTAGAGTGTAGAGTGTAGCGTGTAGTGTGTAGAGTGTAGCGGGTAGGGTGTAGAGTGTAGCATGTAGCGTGTAGGGTGTAGGGTGTAGAGTGTAGAGTGTAGCGTGTAGGGTGAAGCATGTAGGGTGTAGGGTGTCGGGTATAGCGTGTAGGGTGTAGGGTGTAGAATGTAGGGTGTAGCATGTATGGTGTAGAGTGTAGCGTGTAGCGTGTAGAGTGTAGCGTGTAGGGTGTAGGGTGTAGCGTGTAGCGTGTAGAGTGTAGAGTGTAGCGTGTAGCGTGTAGAGTGTAGAGTGTAGCGTGTAGCGTGTAGAGTGTAGAGTGTAGCGTGTAGAGTGTAGCGGGTAGGGTGTAGAGCGTAGCGAGTAGCGTGTAGGGTGTAGGGTGTAGAGTGTAGGGTGTAGCGTGTAGGGTGTAGAGTGTAGCGTGTAGGGTGTAGGGTGTAGAGTGTAGCGTGTAGGGTGTAGCGTGTAGCATGTAGCGTGTAGCGTGTAGCATGTAGAGTGTAGCGTGTAGGGTGTAGAGTGTAGCGTGTAGGGTGTAGCGTGTAGCGTGTAGCGTGTAGCGTGCAGGGTGTAGAGTGTAGCGTATAGCGTGTAGGGTGTAGAGTGTAGGGTGTAGCATGTAGCGTGTAGAGTGTAGCGTGTAGGGTGTAGGGTGTACAGTGTAGGGTGTAGCGTGTAGCATGTAGGGTGTAGGGTGTAGCGTGTAGCGTGTACCGTGTAGCGTATAGAGTGCAGCGTGTAGGGTGTAGAGTGTAGCGTGTAGGGTGTACGGTGTAGAGTGTAGGGTATAAGCTGTAGCGTTTAGCGTGTAGAGTGTAGCGTGTAGCGTGTAGGGTGTAGAGTGTAGGGTGTAGAGTGTAGCGTGTAGCGTGTAGCGTGTAGGGTGTAGGGTGAAGCGTGTAGGGTGTAGCATGTAGCGTGTAGCGTGTAGCATGTAGAGTAGGGTGTAGGGTGTAGAGTGTAGCGTGTAGCGTGTAGTGTGTAGCGTGTAGAGTGTAAAGTGTAGCGTGTAGTGTGTAGTGTGTAGCGTGTAGCGCGTAGCGTGTAGAGTGTAGGGTATAGAGTGTAGCGTGTAGAGAGTAGGGAGTAGAGTGTAGAGTGTAGCGTGTAGGGTGTAGAGTGTAGCGAGTAGCGTGTAGTGTGTAGGGTGTAGAGTGTAGGGTGTAGCATGTAGGGTGTAGAGTGTAGCGTGTAGGGTGTAGCGTGTAGCGTGCAGGGTGTAGAGTGTAGCGTATAGCGTGTAGGGTGTAGGGTGTAGCGTGTAGAGTGTAGCGTGTAGCGTGTAGGGTGTAGGGTGTACAGTGTAGGGTGTAGCGTGTAGAGTGTAGTGTGTGGCGTGCAGGGCATAGGGTGTAGCGTGTAGAATGTAGGGTGTAGTGTAGGGTGTAGCATGTAGGGTGTAGGGTGTAGCGTGTAGGGTGTAGAGTGTAGCATGTAGGGTGTACGGTGTAGAGTGTAGGGTATAAGCTGTAGCGTTTAGCGTGTAGAGTGTAGCGTGTAGCGTGTAGGGTGTAGGGTGTAGAGTGTAGAGTGTAGCGTGTAGGGTGTAGAGTGTAGCGTGTAGAGAGTAGGGTGTAGGGTGTAGAGTGTAGGGTGTAGGGTGTAGAGTGTAACGCGTAGCGTGTAGGGTGTAGCGTGTAGGGTGTAGAGTGTAGGGTGTAGCGTGTAGGGTGTAGCGTGTAGCGTGTAGCGTGTAGGGTGTAGGGTGTAGAGTGTAGGGTGTAGCGTGTAGGGTGTAGCGTGTAGCGTGTAGGGTGTAGGGTGTAGAGTGTAGGGTGTAGCGTGTAGGGTGTAGAGTGTAGCGTCTAGCGTGTAGCGTATAGTGTGCAGCGTGTAGCGTGTAGATTGTAGCGTGTAGGGTGTAGGGTGTAGGGTGTAGCGTGTAGCGTGTAGATTGTAGCGTGTAGGGTGTAGGGTGTAGCGTGTAGCGTGTAGGGTGTAGGGGGTACCGTGTAGGGTGTAGCGTGTAGCGTGTAGCGTGTAGAGTGTAGCATGTAGGGTGTAGCAAGTAGCGTGTATTGTGTAGGGTGTAGAGTGTAGCATGTAGCGGGTAGAGTGTAGGGTGTAGCGTGTAGGGTGTAGAGTGTAGCGTGTAGGGTGTAGAGTGTAGCGTGTAGCGTGTAGGGTGTCACTTTTTCCTCTGATGAAGACGCTTGAGTAGCGTCGATACGCGTGGGGTTCAGGGCTTCCTTTGTTTTTTTTCCCAAGGGACAGGACTTGGGTAACTTATCTTTACAACTGCTATGGAATTACACCTATTTACTTCATGCATGGCCTGGCATTTTTCCAAGCCTTAGGACAATGGATCCTGATTCTTTGTATTTCCACAAGGCGTCTGTATGCATACATTTATCCAAATAACTAGGATTTTGTAGTACTGCAGCATATCTATTTCCCTGATTACCTTTCTATAGGGGTCTGCTTTCATTTGCTTACCTTTTCAAAGGAACTTTATTAAATTTTGTATTTAACCGGGAAGGGTAAACAAGGGAGGGAAGGATGGGAGGGAGGGATATGAGGATAGGGAAAGACCCCTATACAATAGGGGAGACAAGCAGACATTTAGATCAGTAGAATTTCACATGATAAATGTGGCTTAAAAGTAATACTTTAGAATGGGTTAAGTAAAATATGCGTAGAATAACGGATGATTATATCAACTTTAAAGGTGCAGTAGGCTATGAAATAACTAAGTTAGTTTAGGCCAGCAGCTAAATTTGTAACTAAAACTGCATAATAAAAGGAGTAACATCGCTTAATAAATCTTGAAAAAATTTGGTAACCAAAGTTTGAGTAGCTGAGGGAAAAAAATGAAAGCCTGTCAAGGTAGGACCATCATTGATGGTCCACAGACTTATTGGGCAACAAGTTCGGTTCAATCACATGTTGTGATCTGGACTATACAAAGAGAAGAGAAACATTCAAGTTTGGGTTTGAAAGTAGGGTCAGAAGAAGACCCGGGATGTCCTATACCCGCACGGTTTAGAAAGTCCATCGCCTCTGCTGGAGAAGTAAAAGTACGCCATTTTGCCGCGAAGAGGAATCTTAGACTAGAGAACTGGTGCCAGTTGTATTGCATTCCAGCCTGTTGCAGTCTATTGGTGGCGAACTGAAACAGTTTACGTTTTTGCATAGTGTCCTTGCATAGATCCCTGTACAAGGACAAGTGTCCATACTGAGACGAGAGAAACCTTGGCTCCCTTGCGGCGACTAGCAGCGAGTCTCTTAGCCAATTGGGGTATAATGAGACGATGACATCCGCGGCAGTATTAGGCGGGAGAAAGGGAGGTCTCCGTATCCTAAATGCTTTCACTATTAGGTTTTTACCTTTAGTCTCGGGGAGCATGTAAGATATCATGGATGAAATATATTTTTCTAACTGAAGTTTCCCCACCGATTCCGGGATACCACGGACTTTCAAGTTGTTTTTTCTTTTGTAATTTTCAAAATCAGTTAATTTGGCCCTGAAGGAGTCTATATCTTTTTTTAGATTGACCAGGGGATCTGGACGTGCAGGCTCGCCCTCCGCATTATTACAAAACGCCAACCTTTGGTGTTTGCTTGGAGAGGATTTATTCGGGATGTTGGGGGAATCATCAGAGGTCGTGCTGACGTTAGAGAATGGGGCACCATCAATTTGCGAAAAAACTTCTCTGAATAGATTTTTGAATATTTTTTCAGATGACCTAGTTCCCTTTAGCTCCATAGATGACAGAAGAGCCTTACACAGGTTAACCATGAATTTCATAGAGGGATACTCGTCAGAGGCCACAATTTTATCAATCGGGGAGTAATTAGGGACCTCAGTACAAGGCTGCTCCTGCTCCATGACGCTCACATCTGAGGTTATTGATATGTCATCTGAACCACTTAAGTCTTCCATATCACTGGACTCCTCTGAGCACCCCTCTAAATCTGTTAACCCCTCATTGTCACAGTCATCCATAAGATCATTATAATCACGGTCAGAGGAAGCTGAAGAAACTGTGTGATTGTCTGATTGTGCACCCCTCTCTACCAAAGATGTCATAGAAAGGTCAGGGGTCAAGAAAGGGTTATCAGAGTGAAGCTGTTCTTTGAGTTTCTCTTCAAGCCCTGTGGCGATAGATTTAATAAATGATTTGGGCAGCAAAGCAGTAATTTCTGCTATTTTTGCAAATGAAGTGGATTCATCCTCATGCAGATTAGGATTCCTTAATGATAATAGGCACTTATTGTTGGTGTCCATTTGGTTCATCTCCATTGCCTCCTTCCCATCATAGCTCATCAATGGGGGTGACAAGGAGCCATAACTGTGGCTGAGTTCCTGTTTACAATATGGCTCTGCCCCATCTCTTATAGACCTGCCCCCTTTTTGAATGTCATTCACAATACTGCTGTTTTTACTTTTATTAGGGAGCAACCTCCCCCCCTTGTTCTGGGGGGGCGATCGTCTCCCCAAGCACCCTCCTTCATAAATCAATGCATTAGCAGGCGATACCTGCCGCTCCTCTGCAGGTTCTCTGTCCCCTGCTGCGGCTCCCGGCAACTGGTGTCTCCTGCTCCTGTCACTTCCGGGTATGAACTCCTTCGCGTCATACCTCAGTGAGCCGCAGTGCTTCGGGTGGATCACTCCGCTGCCGGTCTGTCGCTCCGTCCATGTCCCCGCTCCTGGCTCCCACAGCGGCGCGGTGGCTGGCGCCGCTGACAAGGATCCCCTCCTCTCCTCACCGCTCAGCGTCGCTGACTTGCCCGGCGACGCTGACTTGACAGGCGCCGGGATTCTTGTAGTAGGCACCTCCTCGCCGTCCCAGGTGTCCCTCCGCCGCAACGCTGCATCACAGATCTCCGTGGTCCCTCTGCCTCCCACCGATGTACCTGCGGTCTTTGTCAGAGTTGGTGCAGGGGCAGGGGACCTCGGAGCAGCTGCTGTCTGGGTGAATTTCTGTGAGTCTTGGGTCCGCAGGACCGTTGGTTTTCGTCCGGCAGCTCCTCTGCTTTGGATCACGGGACTTCTTTCTTCCCCACCAGGGGGAAGCCTGCTGCCGCCATTGTTTTTCTCCCGGGTACTTCTCTGCCCAAATGAGGGAGAATTCTTAGGTGTGCCAGCGATTTTCCTCTTCCCTCTTGATCCTGGCATGTTTATGTATGTTGGGGAATATAATAGTCCAGAATTACGTATGCTGAATTAGTAGCAATTAAGGGATTAACAGGAGCAGTGCAAAAGCACGTCCACTCCTGTCCCTTGGCAAACCACGCCCTTCATTTGCTTACCAACTGTGCGCACGCATGCTGTGTTGAACAAAATAGGATCCATGATGTATTTCTTCCAGATACTAGGCTGGAGTATATGTTTCCTGTCATAGTACTCAGGGGGTCACAGTTGGCAGTAAACAATAGGCTTCTTATATGTAGATTTGACTAAGATTGGTGTACCCGCATACCTAGCAATTTTTTCTCTCTGGTTATTTCTCCTGTCTCACATATGCTGTAAAGTATTAGCTTCCTTCATTCCCTCGGGTAAAATTACTTATGGCCTATTCAGCCATACTAGTGTTTTAAATGTCTTTAAATGTATGTTTTGCCTGGTTCTGTTTGTGGATTACTATTTTTGTACAATAAAATTGACTATTTAACGTGGATCCCATTGGTTTGCATATCCTTTTCTTTTTGTGTTTAGTGTGTAGCGTGTAGCTTAACCCTACACGCTACACGCTACACGCTACACTCTACACCCTACACGCTACACCCTACACTCTACACCGCACACTCTACACGCTACACTCTACACCCTACACCCTACACGCTACACGCTACACTCTACACCCTACACGCTACACGCTACACTCTACACTCTACACGCTACATGCTACACTCTACACCCTACACTCTACACGCTACACGCTACACGCTACACCCTACACTCTACACGCTACACGCTACACTCTACACGCTACACGCTACATGCTACACTCTACACTCTACACCCTACACCCTACACGCTACACGCTATACTCTACACCCTACACGCTACACTCTACACGCTACACGCTACACTCTACACTCTACACGCTACACGCTACACTCTACACCCTACACGCAACACGCTACACTCTATACCCTACATGCTACACTCTGCACGCTACACGCTACACTCTACACCCTACACGCTACACTCTACACCCTACACGCTACACGCTACACCCTACACGCTAAACGCTACAGCTTATACCCTACACTCTACACCGGACACCCTACACGCTACACTCTACACCCTACATGCTACACCCTACACCCTACACCCTACATGCTACACCCTACACTCTACACCCTACACCCTACACACTACACGCTACACCCTACACCCTACACGCTACACTCTACACGCTACACGCTACACTCTACACCCTACACGCAACACCCTACACGCTACACTCTACTCGCTACACTCTACACCCTACACGCTACACTCTACACCCTACTCTCTACACGCTACACGCTACACTCTATACCCTACACTCTACACGCTACACCCTACACCCTACACTCTACATGCTACACCCTACACCCTACACTCTACATGCTACACTCAACACCCTACACGCTACACCCTACACCCTACACCCTACACGCTACACGCTACACTCAACACCCTACACGCTACACCCTACACCCTACACCCTACACGCTACACGCTACACTCTACACTCTACCCCCTACATGCTACACCCTACACTCTACACCCTACACGCAACACGCTACACTCTACACCCTACACGCTACACTCTGCATTCTACACGCTACACCCTACACCCTGCACGCTACACTCTGCACGCTACACGCTACACTCTACACCATACACGCTACACCCTACACTCTACACCCTACACCCTACACGCTATACCCGACACCCTACACCCTACATGCTTCACCCTACACGCTACACTCTACACTCTACACCCTACACCCTACACGCTACATGCTACAACCTACACGCTACACTCTACACCCTACACTCTACACGCTACACACTACACGCTACACCCTACACGCTACACGCTACACCCTACACGCTACACGTTACACTCTACACCCTACACCCTACACGCTACACGCCACACCCTACACGCTACACGTTATACTCTACACCCTACACGCTACACTCTACACCCTGCACCCTACACGCTACACGCTACACCCTACATGCTACACGCTACACAATACACGCTACACGTTACACTCTACACCCTACACTCTACACCCTACACTCTACACGCTACACTCTACACCCTACACTCTACACGCTACACGCTACACCCTACACCCTACACGCTACAATCTACACCCTACACCCTACACGCTACACGCTACACCCTACACTCTACACCCTACACCCTACACGCTACACACTATACTCTACACCCTACACGCTACACCCTACACGCAACACGCTACACTCTACACCCTACACGCTACACTCTGCACGCTACACGCTACACCCTACACCCTACACGCTACACTCTACACGCTACACTCTACACCATACACGCTACACCCTACACTCTACACCCTACACGCTATACCCGACACCCTACACCCTGCATGCTTCACACTACACGCTACACTCTACACTATACACCCTACACCCTACACGCTACATGCTACACCCTACACGCTACACTCTACACCCTACACCCTACACGCTACACACTACACGCTACACACTACACCCTACACACTACACGTTACACTCTACACCCTACACTCTGCACTCTACACCCTACACCCTACACGCTACACGCTACACTCTACACGCTACACGATACACGCTACACCCTACACACTACACCCTACACTCTACACCCTACACCCTACACGCTACACGCTACACGCTACACCCTACACGCTACACCCTACACTCTACACCCTACACCCTACACGCTACACGCTACACCCTACACGCTACACGTTACACTCTACACCCTACACCCTACACTCTACACCCTACACCCTACTCTCTACACGCTATATTCTACACCCTACACGCTACACTCTACACCCTACACGCTACACTCTACACCCTAGAAGCTACACTCTATACCCTACACTCTACACGCTACACCCTACACCCTACACTCTACATGCTACACCCTACACCCTACACCCTACACTCTACATGCTACACGCTACACGCTACATGCTACACGCTACACCCTACACGCTACACACTACACACTACACGCTACACCCTACACCCTACACCCTACACGCTACACGCTACACTCTACACCCTACACGCTACACCCTACACCCTACACCCTACACGCTACACGCTACACGCTACACGCTACACCCTACACGCTACACCCTACACTCTACACCCTACACCCTACACACTACACGCTACTCGCTACACTCTACACCCTACACGCTACACGCTACACTCTACACCCTACAAGCTACACGCTACACCCTACACTCTACACCCTACACCGTACACGCTACACGCTACACTCTACACGCTACACCCTTCACTCTACACCCTACACCCTACATGCTACACTCTACACCCTACACGGTACACCCTACAATCTACACGCTACATGCTACACTCTACGCTCTACACCCTACACCCTACACGCTACATGCTACACTCTACACCCTACACGCTACACTCTACACCCTACACGCTACATGCTACACTCTACACCATACACCCTACACGCTACATGCTACACGCTACACTCTACACCCTACACGCTACACGCTAGGGTGTAGAGTGTAATATGTAGCGTGTAGTTTGTAGCGTTTAGCTTGTAGGGTGTAGCGTGTAGCGTGTAGGGTGTAGAGTGTAGTGTGTAGCGTGTAGCATGTAGGGTGTAGGGTGTAGAGTGTAGAGTGTAGCGTGTAGGGTGTAGAGTGTAGGGTGTAGGATGTAGAGTGTAGGGTTTAGAGTGTAATGTGTAGCGTGTAGGGTGTAGCGTGTAGCATGTAGGGTGTAGGGTGTGGAGTGTAGGGTGTAGCGTGTAGGGTGTAGAGTGTAGCGTGTAGCGTGTAGAGTGTAGGGTGTAGCGTGTAGGGTGTAGCGTGTAGCGTGCAGGGTGTAGAGTGTAGCGTATAGCGTGTAGGGTGTAGGGTGTAGAGTGTAGAGTGTAGCGTGTAGCGTGCAGAGTGTAGCATGCAGGGTGTAGGGTGTAGCGTGTAGAATGCAGAGTGTAGCGTGTAGGGTGTAGAGTGTAGCGTGTAGGGTGTAGAGTATAGCGTGTAGCGTGTAGGGTGTAGGGTGTAGAGTGTAGAGTGTAGCGTGTAGCATGCAGAGTGTAGCATGCAGGGTGTAGGGTGTAGCGTGTAGAATGCAGAGTGTAGCGTGTAGGGTGTAGAGTGTAGCGTGTTGCGTGTAGGGTGTAGAGTGTAGCGTGTAGCGTGTAGAGTGTAGCGTGTAGCGTGTAGCGTGTAGAGTGTAGCGTGTAGGGTGTATAGCGTGTAGCGTGTAGGGTGTAGGGTGTAGAGTGTAGAGTGTAGCGTGTAGCGTGTAGAGTGTAGCGTGTAGCGTGTAGCGTGTAGAGTGTAGGGTGTAGCGTGTAGGGTGTAGAGTGTCGGGTGTAGCGTGTAGGGTGTAGGGTGTAGAGTGTAGGGTGTAGCGTGTATGGTGTAGAGTGTAGCGTGTAGCGTGCAGAGTATAGCGTGTAGGGTGTAGCGTGTAGCGTGCAGAGTGTAGCGTGTAGGGTGTAGAGTGTAGCGTGTTGCGTGTAGGGTGTAGAGTGTAGCGTGTAGCGTGTAGAGTGTAGAGTGTAGCATGTAGCGTGTAGAGTGTAGCGTGTAGGGTGTAGAGTATAGCGTGTAGCGTGTAGGGTGTAGGGTGTAGAGTGTAGAGTGTAGCATGTAGCGTGTAGCGTGTAGAGTGTAGCGTGTAGCGTGTAGAGTGTAGGGTGTAGCGTGTAGCGTGTAGCGTGTAGAGTGTAGGGTGTAGAGTGTAGCGTGTAGCGTGTAGGGTGTAGGGTGTAGAGTGTAGCGTGTAGCGTGTAGAGTGTACGGTGTAGAGTGTAGGGTGTAGCGTGTAGGGTGTACACCCTACACGCTACATGCTACACTCTACACCCTACACGCTACACTCAACACCCTACACGCTACATGCTACACTCTACACCATACACCCTACACGCTACATGCTACACGCTACACTCTACACCCTACACGCTATACGCTAGGGTGTAGAGTGTAATATGTAGCGTGTAATTTGTAGCGTTTAGCTTGTAGGGTGTAGCGTGTAGCGTGTAGGGTGTAGAGTGTAGTGTGTAGCGTGTAGCATGTAGGGAGTAGGGTGTAGAGTGTAGAGTGTAGCGTGTAGGGTGTAGAGTGTAGGGTGTAGGATGTAGAGTGTAGGGTTTAGAGTGTAATGTGTAGCGTGTAGGGTGTAGCGTGTAGCATGTAGGGTGTAGGGTGTGGAGTGTAGGGTGTAGCGTGTAGGGTGTAGAGTGTAGCGTGTAGCGTGTAGAGTGTAGGGTGTGTAGCGTGTAGGGTGTAGAGTGTAGCGTGTAGGGTGTAGCGTGTAGCGTGCAGGGTGTAGAGTGTAGCGTATAGCGTGTAGGGTGTAGGGTGTAGAGTGTAGAGTGTAGCGTGTAGCGTGCAGAGTGTAGCATGCAGGGTGTAGGGTGTAGCGTGTAGAATGCAGAGTGTAGCGTGTAGGGTGTAGAGTGTAGCGTGTAGGGTGTAGAGTATAGCGTGTAGCGTGTAGGGTGTAGGGTGTAGAGTGTAGAGTGTAGCGTGTAGCATGCAGAGTGTAGCATGCAGGGTGTAGGGTGTAGCGTGTAGAATGCAGAGTGTAGCGTGTAGGGTGTAGAGTGTAGCGTGTTGCGTGTAGGGTGTAGAGTGTAGCGTGTAGCGTGTAGAGTGTAGCGTGTAGCGTGTAGCGTGTAGAGTGTAGCGTGTAGGGTGTATAGCGTGTAGCGTGTAGGGTGTAGGGTGTAGAGTGTAGAGTGTAGCGTGTAGCGTGTAGAGTGTAGCGTGTAGCGTGTAGCGTGTAGAGTGTAGGGTGTAGCGTGTAGGGTGTAGAGTGTAGGGTGTAGCGAGTAGGGTGTAGCGTGTAGCGTGTAGCGTGTAGCGTGTAGGGTGTAGGGTGTAGGGTGTAGCGTGTAGGGTGTAGAGTGTAGCGTGTAGGGTGTAGGCTGTAGGGTGTAGCGTGTAGTGTGTAGAGTGTAGCGTGTAGCGTGTAGGGTGTAGCGTGTAGCATGTATCGTGTAGCGTGTAGCATGTAGAGTGTAGGGTGTAGGCTGTAGGGTGTAGCATGTAGAGTGTAGAGTGTAGGCTGTAGCGTGTAGAGTGTAGGGTATAGAGTGTAGCGTGTAGAGAGTAGGGTGTAGAGTGTAGAGTGTAGCGTGTAGGGTGTAGAGTGTAGCGTGTAGAGCGTATTGTGTAGAATGTAGAGTGTAGCATGTAGCGTGTAGAGTGTAGGGTGTAGAGTGTAGCGTGTAGAGTGTAGCGTGTAGGGTGTAGCGTGTCGGGTGTAGGGTGTAGGGTGTAGCGTGTAGTTTGTAGGGTGTAGGGTGTTGCGTGTAGGGTGTAGAGTGTAGCGTGTAGCGTGTAGAGTGTAGCGTGTAGGGTGTAGGGTGTAGCGTGTAGTGTGTAGGGTGTAGGTTGTAGAGTGTAGGGTGTAGCATGTAGGGTGTAGGGTGTAGGGTGTAGCATGTAGGGTGTAGAGTGTAGCGTGTAGGGTGTACGGTGTAGAGTGTAGGGTATAAGCTGTAGCGTTTAGCGTGTAGGGTGTAGCGTGTAGCGTGTAGGGTGTAGAGTGTAGCGTGTAGGGTGTAGAGTATAGCATGTAGAGAGTAGGGTGTAGGGTGTAGGGTGTAGAGTGTAACGTGTAGCGTGTAGGGTGTAGCGTGTAGCGTGTAGGGTGTAGAGTGTAGGGTGAAGGGTGTAGCGTGTAGCGTGTAGCGTGTAGGGTGTAGGGTGTAGATTGTAGCGTGTAGGGTGTAGCATGTAGCGTGTAGGGTGTAGGGTGTAGAGTGTAGAGTGTAGCGTGTAGGGTGAAGCATGTAGGGTGTAGGGTGTCGGGTGTAGCGTGTAGGGTGTAGGGTGTAGAGCGTAGGGTGTAGCGTGTATGGTGTAGAGTGTAGCGTGTAGCGTGCAGAGTATAGCGTGTAGGGTGTAGCGTGTAGCGTGCAGAGTGTAGCGTGTAGGGTGTAGAGTGTAGCGTGTTGCGTGTAGGGTGTAGAGTGTAGCGTGTAGCGTGTAGAGTGTAGAGTGTAGCATGTAGCGTGTAGAGTGTAGCGTGTAGGGTGTAGAGTATAGCGTGTAGCGTGTAGGGTGTAGGGTGTAGAGTGTAGAGTGTAGCATGTAGCGTGTAGCGTGTAGAGTGTAGCGTGTAGCGTGTAGAGTGTAGCGTGTAGCGTGTAGCGTGTAGCGTGTAGAGTGTAGGGTGTAGCGTGTAGCGTGTAGGGTGTAGGGTGTAGAGTGTAGCGTGTAGCGTGTAGAGTGTACGGTGTAGAGTGTAGGGTGTAGCGTGTAGGGTGTAGAGTGTAGCGTGTAGCGTGTAGCGTGTAGGGTTAAGTTACACGCTACACACTAAACACAAAAAGAAAAGGATATGCAAACCAATGGGATCCACGTTAAATAGTCAATTTTATTGTACAAAAATAGCAATCCACAAACAGAACCAGGCAAATCATACATTTAAAAACATTTAAAACACTAGTATGGCTGAATAGGCCATAAGTAATTTTACCCGAGGGAATGAAGGAAGCTAATACTTTACAGCATATGTGAGACAGGAGAAATAACCAGAGAGAAAAAATTGCTAGGTATGCGGGTACACCAATCTTAGTCAAATCTACATATAAGAAGCCTATTGTTTACTGCCAACTGTGACCCCCTGAGTACTATGACAGGAAACATATACTCCAGCCTAGTATCTGGAAGAAATACATCATGGATCCTATTTTGTTCAACACAGCATGCGTGCGCACAGTTGGTAAGCAAATGAAAGCAGACCCCTATAGAAAGGTAATCAGGGAAATAGATATGCTGCAGTACTACAAAATCCTAGTTATTTGGATAAATGTATGCATACAGACGCCTTGTGGAAATAGAAAGAATCAGGATCCATTGTCCTAAGGCTTGGAAAAATGCCAGGCCATGCATGAAGTAAATAGGTGTAATTCCATAGCAGTCCTGTCCCTCGGGAAAAAAACAAAGGAAGCCCTGAACCCCACGCGTATCGACGCTACTCAAGCGTCTTCATCAGAGGAAAAAGTGACACCCTACATGCTACACTCTACACGCTACACGCTAAACCCTACACGGTACACCCTACACCCTACACCCTACACGCTACACGCTACACCCTACACCCTACACCCTACACGCTACAATCTACACGCTACACGCTACACACTATACGCTACACGCTACACGCTACACTCTATACCCTACACTCTACACGCTACACCCTACACCCTACACTCTACATGCTACACCCTACACCCTACACCCTACACTCTACATGCTACACGCTACACGCTACATGCTACACGCTACACCCTACACGCTACACGCTACACACTACACGCTACACCCTACACCCTACACCCTACACGCTACACCCTACACTCTACACCCTACACGCTACACCCTACACTCTACACCCTACACGCTATACGCTACACTCTACACCCTGCACGCTACACGCTACACCCTACACGCTACACTCTACACCCTACACCCTACACGCTACACGCTACACTCTACACCCTACACGCTACACCCTACACTCCACACCCTACACCCTACATGCTACACGCTACACCCTACACGCTACACATTACACTCTAAACCCTACACTCTACATCCTACACCCTACACTCTACACCCTACACGCTACACTCTACACCCTACACCCTACATGCTACACGCTACACGCTACACTCTACACCCTACACGCTACACGCTACACCCTACTAGCTAAACGCTACAAACTACACGCTACATATTACACTCTACACCCTAGCGTGTAGCGTGTAGGGTGTAGAGTGTAGCGTGTAGGGTGTAGAGTGTAGCGTGTAGAGTTTAGAGTGTAGCATGTAGCGTGTAGAGTGTAGCGTGTAGGGTGTAGAGTATAGCGTGTAGCGTGTAGGGTGTAGGGTGTAGAGTGTAGAGTGTAGCATGTAGCGTGTAGCGTGTAGAGTGTAGCGTGTAGCGTGTAGAGTGTAGGGTGTAGCGTGTAGCGTGTAGCGTGTAGAGTGTAGGGTGTAGCGTGTAGCGTGTAGGGTGTAGGGTGTAGAGTGTAGCGTGTAGCGTGTAGAGTGTACGGTGTAGAGTGTAGGGTGTAGCGTGTAGGGTGTAGAGTGTAGCGTGTAGCGTGTAGCGTGTAGGGTTAAGTTACACGCTACACACTAAACACAAAAAGAAAAGGATATGCAAACCAATGGGATCCACTTTAAATAGTCAATTTTATTGTACAAAAATAGCAATCCACAAACAGAACCAGGCAAATCATACATTTAAAAACATTTAAAACACTAGTATGGCTGAATAGGCCATAAGTAATTTTACCCGAGGGAATGAAGGAAGCTAATACTTTACAGCATATGTGAGACAGGAGAAATAACCAGAGAGAAAAAATTGCTAGGTATGCGGGTACACCAATCTTGGTCAAATCTACATATAAGAAGCCTATTGTTTACTGCCAACTGTGACCCCCTGAGTACTATGACAGGAAACATATACTCCAGCCTAGTATCTGGAAGAAATACATCATGGATCCTATTTTGTTCAACACAGCATGCGTGCGCACAGTTGGTAAGCATATGAAAGCAGACCCCTATAGAAAGGTAATCAGGGAAATAGATATGCTGCAGTACTACAAAATCCTAGTTATTTGGATAAATGTATGCATACAGACGCCTTGTGGAAATAGAAAGAATCAGGATCCATTGTCCTAAGGCTTGGAAAAATGCCAGGCCATGCATGAAGTAAATAGGTGTAATTCCATAGCAGTCCTGTCCCTCGGGAAAAAAACAAAGGAAGCCCTGAACCCCACGCGTATCGACGCTACTCAAGCGTCTTCATCAGAGGAAAAAGTGACACCCTACACGCTACACTCTACACCCTACACAATACACGCTGCTTGCTACACCCTACATGCTACACTCTACACGCTACACGCTAAACCCTACACGGTACACCCTACACCCTACACCCTACACGCTACACGCTACACCCTACACCCTACACCCTACACGCTACAATCTACACGCTACACGCTACACACTATACGCTACACGCTACACGCTACACTCTACACCCTACACGCTACACTCTACACCCTACACGCTACACCCTACACTCTACACGCTACATGCTACACTCTACACCCTACACAATACACGCTACTTGCTACACCCTACATGCTACACTCTACACGCTACACGCTACACGCTACACCCTACACGGTACACCCTACACCCTACACCCTACACGCTACAATCTACACGCTACACGCTACACACTATACGCTACACGCTAGACGCTACACTCTACACGCTACACGATACACGCTACACCCTACACGCTACACCCTACACTCTACACCCTACAACCTACTCGCTACACGCTACACGCTACACGCTACACGCTACACCCTACACGCTACACCCTACACTCTACACCCTACACCCTACACGCTACACGCTACACGCTACACCCTACACGCTACACCCTACACTCTACACCCTACACGCTACACCCTACACGCTACACGTTACACTCTACACCCTACACCCTACACTCTACACCCTACACCCTACTCTCTACACTCTACACTCTACACCCTACACGCTACACTCTACACCCTACACCCTACACGCTGCACGCTACACTCTACACGCTAAACGCTACAGCTTATACCCTACACTCTACACCGTACACCCTACATGCTACACTCTACACCCTACACGCTACACCCTACACCCTACACCCTACATGCTACACCCTACACTCTACACCCTACACCTTACACGCTACACCCTACACCCTACACTGTACACCCTACACCCTACACGCTACACGCTACACTCTACACGCTACACCCTACACTCTACACCCTACACCCTACACTCTACACCCTACACGCTACATGCTACACTCTACACCCTAGACGCTACACTCTATACCCTACACTCTACACGCTACACCCTACACCCTACACTCTACATGCTACACCCTACACCCTACACCCTACACTCTACACGCTACACGCTACACGCTACATGCTACACGCTACACCCTACACGCTACACGCTACACACTACACGCTACACCCTACACCCTACACCCTACACGCTACACCCTACACTCTACACCCTACACGCTACACCCTACACTCTACACCCTACACGCTATACGCTACACTCTACACCCTGCACGCTACACGCTACACCCTACACGCTACACTCTACACCCTACACCCTACACGCTACACGCTACACTCTACACCCTACACGCTACACCCTACACTCCACACCCTACACCCTACATGCTACACGCTACACCCTACACGCTACACATTACACTCTAAACCCTACACTCTACATCCTACACCCTACACTCTACACCCTACACGCTACACTCTACACCCTACACCCTACATGCTACACGCTACACGCTACACTCTACACCCTACACGCTACACGCTACACCCTACTAGCTAAACGCTACAAACTACACGCTACATATTACACTCTACACCCTAGCGTGTAGCGTGTAGGGTGTAGAGTGTAGCGTGTAGGGTGTAGAGTGTAGCGTGTAGAGTGTAGAGTGTAGCATGTAGCGTGTAGAGTGTAGCGTGTAGGGTGTAGAGTATAGCGTGTAGCGTGTAGGGTGTAGGGTGTAGAGTGTAGAGTGTAGCATGTAGCGTGTAGCGTGTAGAGTGTAGCGTGTAGCGTGTAGAGTGTAGGGTGTAGCGTGTAGCGTGTAGCGTGTAGAGTGTAGGGTGTAGCGTGTAGCGTGTAGGGTGTAGGGTGTAGAGTGTAGCGTGTAGCGTGTAGAGTGTACGGTGTAGAGTGTAGGGTGTAGCGTGTAGGGTGTAGAGTGTAGCGTGTAGCGTGTAGCGTGTAGGGTTAAGTTACACGCTACACACTAAACACAAAAAGAAAAGGATATGCAAACCAATGGGATCCACGTTAAATAGTCAATTTTATTGTACAAAAATAGCAATCCACAAACAGAACCAGGCAAATCATACATTTAAAAACATTTAAAACACTAGTATGGCTGAATAGGCCATAAGTAATTTTACCCGAGGGAATGAAGGAAGCTAATACTTTACAGCATATGTGAGACAGGAGAAATAACCAGAGAGAAAAAATTGCTAGGTATGCGGGTACACCAATCTTGGTCAAATCTACATATAAGAAGCCTATTGTTTACTGCCAACTGTGACCCCCTGAGTACTATGACAGGAAACATATACTCCAGCCTAGTATCTGGAAGAAATACATCATGGATCCTATTTTGTTCAACACAGCATGCGTGCGCACAGTTGGTAAGCATATGAAAGCAGACCCCTATAGAAAGGTAATCAGGGAAATAGATATGCTGCAGTACTACAAAATCCTAGTTATTTGGATAAATGTATGCATACAGACGCCTTGTGGAAATAGAAAGAATCAGGATCCATTGTCCTAAGGCTTGGAAAAATGCCAGGCCATGCATGAAGTAAATAGGTGTAATTCCATAGCAGTCCTGTCCCTCGGGAAAAAAACAAAGGAAGCCCTGAACCCCACGCGTATCGACGCTACTCAAGCGTCTTCATCAGAGGAAAAAGTGACACCCTACACGCTACACTCTACACCCTACACAATACACGCTGCTTGCTACACCCTACATGCTACACTCTACACGCTACACGCTAAACCCTACACGGTACACCCTACACCCTACACCCTACACGCTACACGCTACACCCTACACCCTACACCCTACACGCTACAATCTACACGCTACACGCTACACACTATACGCTACACGCTACACGCTACACTCTACACCCTACACGCTACACTCTACACCCTACACGCTACAGCCTACACTCTACACGCTACATGCTACACTCTACACCCTACACAATACACGCTACTTGCTACACCCTACATGCTACACTCTACACGCTACACGCTACACGCTACAATCTACACGCTACACGCTACACACTATACGCTACACGCTAGACGCTACACTCTACACGCTACACGATACACGCTACACCCTACACGCTACACCCTACACTCTACACCCTACAACCTACTCGCTACACGCTACACGCTACACGCTACACCCTACACGCTACACCCTACACTCTACACCCTACATCCTACACGCTACACGCTACACGCTACACCCTACACGCTACACCCTACACTCTACACCCTACACGCTACACCCTACACGCTACACGTTACACTCTACACCCTACACCCTACATTCTACACCCTACACCCTACTCTCTACACTCTACACTCTACACCCTACACGCTACACTCTACACCCTACACCCTACACGCTGCACGCTACACTCTACACGCTAAACGCTACAGCTTATACCCTACACTCTACACCGTACACCCTACATGCTACACTCTACACCCTACACGCTACACCCTACACCCTACACCCTACATGCTACACCCTACACTCTACACCCTACACCTTACACGCTACACCCTACGCCCTGCACGCCACACACTACACTCTACACGCTACACCCTACACCCTACACTGTACACCCTACACCCTACACGCTACACGCTACACTCTACACGCTACACCCTACACTCTACACCCTACACCCTACACTCTACACCCTACACGCTACATGCTACACTCTACACCCTAGACGCTACACTCTATACCCTACACTCTACACGCTACACCCTACACCCTACACTCTACATGCTACACCCTACACCCTACACCCTACACTCTACATGCTACACGCTACACGCTACATGCTACACGCTACACCCTACACGCTACACGCTACACACTACACGCTACACCCTACACCCTACACCCTACACGCTACACGCTACACTCTACACCCTACACGCTACACCCTACACCCTACACCCTACACGCTACACGCTACACTCTACACCCTACACGCTACACCCTACACTCTACACCCTACACGCTACACCCTACACTCTACACCCTACACGCTATACGCTACACTCTACACCCTGCACGCTACACGCTACACCCTACACGCTACACTCTACACCCTACACCCTACACGCTACACGCTACACTCTACACCCTACACGCTACACCCTACACTCCACACCCTACACCCTACATGCTACACGCTACACCCTACACGCTACACATTACACTCTAAACCCTACACTCTACATCCTACACCCTACACTCTACACCCTACACGCTACACTCTACACCCTACACCCTACATGCTACACGCTACACGCTACACGCTACACTCTACACCCTACACGCTACACGCTACACCCTACTAGCTAAACGCTACAAACTACACGCTACATATTACACTCTACACCCTAGCGTGTAGCGTGTAGGGTGTAGAGTGTAGCGTGTAGGGTGTAGAGTGTAGCGTGTAGGGTGTAGAGTGTAGCATGTAGCGTGTAGGGTGTAGGGTGTAGAGTGTAGAGTGTAGCATGTAGCGTGTAGATTGTAGGGTGTACCGTGTAGGGTGTAGAGTGTAGCATGTAGGGTGTAGAGTGTAGGGTGAAGGGTGTAGCGTGTAGCGTGTAGCGTGTAGGGTGTAGGGTGTAGATTGTAGCGTGTAGGGTGTAGCATGTAGCGTGTAGGGTGTAGGGTGTAGAGTGTAGAGTGTAGCGTGTAGGGTGAAGCATGTAGGGTGTAGGGTGTCGGGTGTAGCGTGTAGGGTGTAGGGTGTAGAGCGTAGGGTGTAGCGTGTATGGTGTAGAGTGTAGCGTGTAGCGTGCAGAGTATAGCGTGTAGGGTGTAGCGTGTAGCGTGCAGAGTGTAGCGTGTAGGGTGTAGAGTGTAGCGTGTTGCGTGTAGGGTGTAGAGTGTAGCGTGTAGCGTGTAGAGTGTAGAGTGTAGCATGTAGCGTGTAGAGTGTAGCGTGTAGGGTGTAGAGTATAGCGTGTAGCGTGTAGGGTGTAGAGTGTAGAGTGTAGCATGTAGCGTGTAGCGTGTAGAGTGTAGCGTGTAGCGTGTAGAGTGTAGGGTGTAGCGTGTAGCGTGTAGCGTGTAGAGTGTAGGGTGTAGCGTGTAGCGTGTAGGGTGTAGGGTGTAGAGTGTAGCGTGTAGCGTGTAGAGTATACGGTGTAGAGTGTAGGGTGTAGCGTGTAGGGTGTAGAGTGTAGCGTGTAGCGTGTAGCGTGTAGGGTTAAGTTACACGCTACACACTAAACACAAAAAGAAAAGGATATGCAAACCAATGGGATCCACGTTAAATAGTCAATTTTATTGTACAAAAATAGCAATCCACAAACAGAACCAGGCAAATCATACATTTAAAAGCATTTAAAACACTAGTATGGCTGAATAGGCCATAAGTAATTTTACCCGAGGGAATGAAGGAAGCTAATACTTTACAGCATATGTGAGACAGGAGAAATAACCAGAGAGAAAAAATTGCTAGGTATGCGGGTACACCAATCTTGGTCAAATCTACATATAAGAAGCCTATTGTTTACTGCCAACTGTGACCCCCTGAGTACTATGACAGGAAACATATACTCCAGCCTAGTATCTGGAAGAAATACATCATGGATCCTATTTTGTTCAACACAGCATGCGTGCGCACAGTTGGTAAGCATATGAAAGCAGACCCCTATAGAAAGGTAATCAGGGAAATAGATATGCTGCAGTACTACAAAATCCTAGTTATTTGGATAAATGTATGCATACAGACGCCTTGTGGAAATAGAAAGAATCAGGATCCATTGTCCTAAGGCTTGGAAAAATGCCAGGCCATGCATGAAGTAAATAGGTGTAATTCCATAGCAGTCCTGTCCCTCGGGAAAAAAACAAAGGAAGCCCTGAACCCCACGCGTATCGACGCTACTCAAGCGTCTTCATCAGAGGAAAAAGTGACACCCTACACGCTACACTCTACACCCTACACAATACACGCTGCTTGCTACACCCTACATGCTACACTCTACACGCTACACGCTAAACCCTACACGGTACACCCTACACCCTACACCCTACACGCTACACGCTACACCCTACACCCTACACCCTACACGCTACAATCTACACGCTACACGCTACACACTATACGCTACACGCTACACGCTACACTCTACACCCTACACGCTACACTCTACACCCTACACGCTACACCCTACACTCTACACGCTACATGCTACACTCTACACCCTACACAATACACGCTACTTGCTACACCCTACATGCTACACTCTACACGCTACACGCTACACGCTACACCCTACACGGTACACCCTACACCCTACACCCTACACGCTACAATCTACACGCTACACGCTACACACTATACGCTACACGCTAGACGCTACACTCTACACGCTACACGATACACGCTACACCCTACACGCTACACCCTACACTCTACACCCTACAACCTACTCGCTACATGCTACACGCTACACGCTACACCCTACACGCTACACCCTACACTCTACACCCTACACCCTACACGCTACACGCTACACGCTACACCCTACACGCTACACCCTACACTCTACACCCTACACGCTACACCCTACACTCTACACCCTACACCCTACACTCTACACCCTACACCCTACTCTCTACACTCTACACTCTACACCCTACACGCTACACTCTACACCCTACACCCTACACGCTGCACGCTACACTCTACACGCTAAACGCTACAGCTTATACCCTACACTCTACACCGTACACCCTACATGCTACACTCTACACCCTACACGCTACACCCTACGCCCTACACCCTACATGCTACACCCTACACTCTACACCCTACACCTTACACGCTACACCCTACACCCTACACTGTACACCCTACACCCTACACGCTACACGCTACACTCTACACGCTACACCCTACACTCTACACCCTACTTCCTACACTCTACACCCTACACGCTACATGCTACACTCTACACCCTAGACGCTACACTCTATACCCTACACTCTACACGCTACACCCTACACCCTACACTCTACATGCTACACCCTACACCCTACACCCTACACTCTACATGCTACACGCTACACGCTACATGCCTACACGCTACACCCTACACGCTACACGCTACACACTACACGCTACACCCTACACCCTACACCCTACACGCTACACCCTACACTCTACACCCTACACGCTACACCCTACACTCTACACCCTACACGCTATACGCTACACTCTACACCCTGCACGCTACACGCTACACCCTACACGCTACACTCTACACCCTACACCCTACACGCTACACGCTACACTCTACACCCTACACGCTACACCCTACACTCCACACCCTACACCCTACATGCTACACGCTACACCCTACACGCTACACATTACACTCTAAACCCTACACTCTACATCCTACACCCTACACTCTACACCCTACACGCTACACTCTACACCCTACACCCTACATGCTACACGCTACACTCTACACCCTACACGCTACACGCTACACCCTACTAGCTAAACGCTACAAACTACACGCTACATATTACACTCTACACCCTAGCGTGTAGCGTGTAGGGTGTAGAGTGTAGCGTGTAGGGTGTAGAGTGTAGCGTGTAGAGTGTAGAGTGTAGCATGTAGCGTGTAGAGTGTAGCGTGTAGGGTGTAGAGTATAGCGTGTAGCGTGTAGGGTGTAGGGTGTAGAGTGTAGAGTGTAGCATGTAGCGTGTAGCGTGTAGAGTGTAGCGTGTAGCGTGTAGAGTGTAGGGTGTAGCGTGTAGCGTGTAGCGTGTAGAGTGTAGGGTGTAGCGTGTAGCGTGTAGGGTGTAGGGTGTAGAGTGTAGCGTGTAGCGTGTAGCGTGTAGAGTGTACGGTGTAGAGTGTAGGGTGTAGCGTGTAGGGTGTAGAGTGTAGCGTGTAGCGTGTAGCGTGTAGGGTTAAGTTACACGCTACACACTAAACACAAAAAGAAAAGGATATGCAAACCAATGGGATCCACGTTAAATAGTCAATTTTATTGTACAAAAATAGCAATCCACAAACAGAACCAGGCAAATCATACATTTAAAAACATTTAAAACACTAGTATGGCTGAATAGGCCATAAGTAATTTTACCCGAGGGAATGAAGGAAGCTAATACTTTACAGCATATGTGAGACAGGAGAAATAACCAGAGAGAAAAAATTGCTAGGTATGCGGGTACACCAATCTTGGTCAAATCTACATATAAGAAGCCTATTGTTTACTGCCAACTGTGACCCCCTGAGTACTATGACAGGAAACATATACTCCAGCCTAGTATCTGGAAGAAATACATCATGGATCCTATTTTGTTCAACACAGCATGCGTGCGCACAGTTGGTAAGCATATGAAAGCAGACCCCTATAGAAAGGTAATCAGGGAAATAGATATGCTGCAGTACTACAAAATCCTAGTTATTTGGATAAATGTATGCATACAGACGCCTTGTGGAAATAGAAAGAATCAGGATCCATTGTCCTAAGGCTTGGAAAAATGCCAGGCCATGCATGAAGTAAATAGGTGTAATTCCATAGCAGTCCTGTCCCTCGGGAAAAAAACAAAGGAAACCCTGAACCCCACGCGTATCGACGCTACTCAAGCGTCTTCATCAGAGGAAAAAGTGACACCCTACACGCTACACTCTACACCCTACACAATACACGCTGCTTGCTACACCCTACATGCTACACTCTACACGCTACACACTAAACCCTACACGGTACACCCTACACCCTACACCCTACACGCTACACGCTACACCCTACACCCTACACCCTACACGCTACAATCTACACGCTACACGCTACACACTATACGCTACACGCTACACGCTACACTCTACACCCTACACGCTACACTCTACACCCTACACGCTACACCCTACACTCTACACGCTACATGCTACACTCTACACCCTACACAATACACGCTACTTGCTACACCCTACATGCTACACTCTACACGCTACACGCTACACGCTACACCCTACACGGTACACCCTACACCCTACACCCTACACGCTACAATCTACACGCTACACGCTACACACTATACGCTACACGCTAGACGCTACACTCTACACGCTACACGATACACGCTACACCCTACACGCTACACCCTACACTCTACACCCTACAACCTACTCGCTACACGCTACACGCTACACGCTACACCCTACACGCTACACCCTACACTCTACACCCTACACCCTACACGCTACACGCTACACGCTACACCCTACACGCTACACCCTACACTCTACACCCTACACGCTACACCCTACACGCTACACGTTACACTCTACACCCTACACCCTACACTCTACACCCTACACCCTACTCTCTACACTCTACACTCTACACCCTACACGCTACACTCTACATCCTACACCCTACACGCTGCACGCTACACTCTACACGCTAAACGCTACAGCTTATACCCTACACTCTACACCGTACACCCTACATGCTACACTCTACACCCTACACGCTACACCCTACACCCTACACCCTACATGCTACACCCTACACTCTACACCCTACACCTTACACGCTACACCCTACACCCTACACTGTACACCCTACACCCTACACGCTACACGCTACACTCTACACGCTACACCCAACACTCTACACCCTACACCCTACACTCTACACCCTACACGCTACATGCTACACTCTACACCCTAGACGCTACACTCTATACCCTACACTCTACACGCTACACCCTACACCCTACACTCTACATGCTACACCCTACACCCTACACCCTACACTCTACATGCTACACGCTACACGCTACATGCTACACGCTACACCCTACACGCTACACGCTACACACTACACGCTACACCCTACACCCTACACCCTACACGCTACACGCTACACTCTACACCCTACACGCTACACCCTACACCCTACACCCTACACGCTACACGCTACACTCTACACCCTACACGCTACACCCTACACTCTACACCCTACACGCTACACCCTACACTCTACACCCTACACGCTATACGCTACACTCTACACCCTGCACGCTACACGCTACACCCTACACGCTACACTCTACACCCTACACCCTACACGCTACACGCTACACTCTACACCCTACACGCTACACCCTACACTCCACACCCTACACCCTACATGCTACACGCTACACCCTACACGCTACACATTACACTCTAAACCCTACACTCTACATCCTACACCCTACACTCTACACCCTACACGCTACACTCTACACCCTACACCCTACATGCTACACGCTACACGCTACACTCTACACCCTACACGCTACACGCTACACCCTACTAGCTAAACGCTACAAACTACACGCTACATATTACACTCTACACCCTAGCGTGTAGCGTGTAGGGTGTAGAGTGTAGCGTGTAGGGTGTAGAGTGTAGCATGTAGCGTGTAGGGTGTAGGGTGTAGAGTGTAGAGTGTAGCATGTAGCGTGTAGATTGTAGGGTGTACCGTGTAGGGTGTAGAGTGTAGCATGTAGGGTGTAGGGTGTAGAGTGAAGGGTGTAGCGTGTAGAGTGTAGCATGTAGCGTGTACGGTGTAGGGTGTAGAGTGTAGGGTGTAGCGTGTAGCGTGTAGCTTGTAGGGTGTAGAGTGTAGCGTGTAGGCTGTAGCGTGTAGGGTGTAGCATGTATCGTGTAGGGTGTAGAGTGTAGCATGTAGCGTGTAGAGTGTAGGGTGTAGCGTGTAGGGTGTAGAGTGTAGCGTGTAGGGTGTAGAGTGTAGCGTGTAGCGTGTAGCGTGTGTAGGGTGTAGGGTGTAGAGTGTAGCGTGTAGCGTGTAGGGTGTAGAGTGTAGGGTGTAGGGTGTAGAGTGTAGCGTGTAGGGTGTAGCGTGTAGGGTTTAGGGTGTAGGGTGTAGAGTGTAGGGTGTTGCGTGTAGGGTGTAGAGTGTAAGCGTGTAGGGTGTAGCGTGTAGCGTGTAGCGTGTAGGGTGGAGAGTGTAGAGTGTAGGGTGTAGCGTGTAGGGTGTAGAGTGTAGCGTGTAGGGTGTAGAGTGTAGCGTGTAGCGTGCAGGGTGTAGAGTGTAGCGTATAGCGTGTAGGGTGTAGGATGTAGAGTGTAGCGTGTAGGGTGTAGAGTGTAGCGTGTAGAGTGTAGCATGTAGCGTGTAGGGTGTAGGGTGTAGAGTGTAGAGTGTAGCGTGTAGGGTGAAGCATGTAGGGTGTAGGGTGTCGGGTATAGCATGTAGGGTGTAGGGTGTAGAGTGTAGGGTGTAGCGTGTATGGTGTAGAGTGTAGCGTGTAGCGTGTAGAGTGTAGCGTGTAGGGTGTAGGGTGTAGCGTCTAGCGTGCAGAGTTTAGCGTGTAGCGTGTAGAGTGTAGACTGTAGCGTGTAGCATGTAGAGTGTAGCGGGTAGGGTGTAGAGTGTAGCGAGTAGCGTATAGGGTGTAGGGTGTAGAGTGTAGGGTGTAGCGTGTAGGGTGTAGAGTGTAGCGTGTAGGGTGTAGGGTGTAGAGTGTAGCGTGTAGGGTGTAGCGTGTAGCATGTACCGTGTAGCGTGTAGCATGTAGAGTGTAGCGTGTAGGGTGTAGCGTGTAGCGTGTAGCGTGCAGGGTGTAGACTGTAGCGTATAGCGTGTAGGGTGTAGAGTGTAGGGTGTAGCATGTAGCGTGTAGAGTGTAGCGTGTAGGGTGTAGGGTGTACAGTGTAGGGTGTAGCGTGTAGCATGTAGGGTGTAGGGTGTAGCGTGTACCGTGTAGCGTTTAGAGTGCAGCGTGTAGGGTGTAGAGTGTAGCGTGTAGTGTGTAGCGTGTAGGGTGTAGGGTGTAGCGTGTAGGGTGTAGAGTGTAGCGTGTAGGGTGTAGAGTGTAACATGTAGCGTGTAGGGTGTAGGGCGTGGCGTGTAGCGTGTAGAGTGTAGTGTGTAGGGTGTAGAGTGTAGCGTGTAGGGTGTAGAGTGTAGCGTGTAGAGTGTAGCGTGTAGGGTGTAGCGTGTAGAGTGTAGTGTGTGGCGTGCAGGGCGTAGGGTGTAGTGTGTAGCGTGTAGGGTGTAGGGTGTAGAGTGTAGGGTGTAGCATGTAGGGTGTAGCGTGTAGGGTGTAGGGTGTAGCGTGTAGGGTGTAGCATGTAGCGTGTAGCGTGAAGCATGTAGAGTAGGGTGTAGGGTGTAGGGTGTAGAGTGTAGTGTGTAGAGTGTAGAGTGTAGCGTGTAGAGTGTAAAGTGTAGCGTGTAGGGTGTAGCGTGTAGTGTGTAGCGTGTAGCGCGTAGCGTGTAGAGAGTAGGGAGCAGAGTGTAGAGTGTAGCGTGCAGGGTGTAGGGTATACAGTGTAGGGTGTAGGGTGTAGCGTGTAGAGTGTAGGGAGTAGGGTGTAGGGTGTAGCGTGTAGGGTGTAGGGTGTAGCGTGTAGCGTGTAGGGTGTAGCGTGTAGCGTGTAGGGTGTAGCGTGTATCATGTGCCGTGTAGCGTGTAGCATGTAGAGTAGGGTGTAGGGTGTAGAGTGTAGCATGTAGGGTGTAGGGTGTAGAGTGTAGGGTGTAGGGTGTAGAGTGTAGCGTGTAGGGTGTACGGTGTAGAGTGTAGGGTATAAGCTGTAGCGTTTAGCGTGTAGAGTGTAGCGTGTAGCGTGTAGCGTGTAGGGTGTAGAGTGTAGGGTGTAGAGTGTAGAGTGTAGCGTGTAGCGTGTAGCGTGTAGGGTGTAGGGTGAAGCGTGTAGGGTGTAGTGTGTAGCGTGTAGAGTGTAAATTGTAGCGTGTAGTGTGTAGTGTGTAGCGTGTAGCGCGTAGCGTGTAGAGTGTAGGGTATAGAGTGTAGCGTGTAGAGAGTAGGGAGTAGAGTGTAGAGTGTAGCGTGTTGGGTGTAGAGTGTAGCGAGTAGCGTTTAGGGTGTAGGGTGTAGGGTGTAGAGTGTAGGGTGTAGCGTGTAGGGTGTAGCGTGTAGCGTGCAGGGTGTAGAGTGTAGCGTATAGCGTGTAGGGTGTAGGGTGTAGAGTGTAGGGTGTAGCGTGTAGAGTGTAGCGTGTAGCGTGTAGGGTGTAGGGTGTACAGTGTAGGGTGTAGGGTGTAGCGTGTAGAGTGTAGTGTGTGGCGTGCAGGGCGTAGGGTGTAGCGTGTAGGGTGTAGGGTGTAGATTGTAGGGTGTAGCATGTAGGGTGTAGGGTGTAGCGTGTAGGGTGTAGAGTGTAGCATGTAGGGTGTACGGTGTAGAGTGTAGGGTATAAGCTGTAGCGTTTAGCGTGTAGAGTGTAGCGTGTAGCGTGTAGCGTGTAGGGTGTAGGGTGTAGAGTGTAGAGTGTAGCGTGTAGGGTGTAGAGTGTAGCGTGTAGAGAGTAGGGTGTAGGGTGTAGAGTGTAGGGTGTAGGGTGTAGAGTGTAACGTGTAGCGTGTAGGGTGTAGCGTGTAGGGTGTAGAGTGTAGGGTGTAGCGTGTAGCGTGTAGGGTGTAGCGTGTAGCGTGTAGCGTGTAGGGTGTAGGGTGTAGAGTGTATTGTGTAGAGTGTAGGGTGTAGCGTGTAGCGTGTAGCGTGTAGGGTGTAGGGTGTAGAGTGTAGTGTGTAGGGTGTAGCGTGTATCGTGTAGCGTGTAGAGTGTAGCGTCTAGCGTGTAGCGTATAGTGTGTAGCGTGTAGCGTGTAGATTGTAGCGTGTAGGGTGTATGGTGTAGGGTGTAGCGTGTAGCGTGTAGGGTGTAGGGTGTAGGGTGTAGGGTGTACCGTGTAGGCTGTAGCGTGTAGAGTGTAGCATGTAGGGTGTAGCAAGTAGCGTGTATTGTGTAGGGTGTAGAGTGTAGCATGTAGCGTGTAGAGTGTAGGGTGTAGCGTGTAGGGTGTAGAGTGTAGCGTGTAGGGTGTAGAGTGTAGCGTGTAGCGTGTAGGGTGTCACTTTTTCCTCTGATGAAGACGCTTGAGTAGCGTCGATACGCGTGGGGTTCAGGGCTTCCTTTGTTTTTTTCCCGAGGGACAGGACTTGGGTAACTTATCTTTACAACTGCTATGAAATTACACCTATTTACTTCATGCATGGCCTGGCATTTTTCCAAGCCTTAGGACAATGGATCCTGATTCTTTGTATTTCCACAAGGCGTCTGTATGCATACATTTATCCAAATAACTAGGATTTTGTAGTACTGCAGCATATCTATTTCCCTGATTACCTTTCTATAGGGGTCTGCTTTCATTTGCTTACCAACTGTGCGCACGCATGCTGTGTTGAACAAAATAGGATCCATGATGTATTTCTTCCAGATACTAGGCTGGAGTATATGTTTCCTGTCATAGTACTCAGGGGGTCACAGTTGGCAGTAAACAATAGGCTTCTTATATGTAGATTTGACTAAGATTGGTGTACCCGCATACCTAGCAATTTTTTCTCTCTGGTTATTTCTCCTGTCTCACATATGCTGTAAAGTATTAGCTTCCTTCATTCCCTCGGGTAAAATTACTTATATCCTATTCAGCCATACTAGTGTTTTAAATGTTTTTAAATGTATGTTTTGCCTGGTTCTGTTTGTGGATTACTATTTTTGTACAATAAAATTGACTATTTAACGTGGATCCCATTGGTTTGCATATCCTTTTCTTTTTGTGTTTAGTGTGTAGTGTGTAGCTTAACCCTACACGCTACACGCTACACTCTACACCCTACACGCTACACCCTACACTCTACACCGTACACTCTACACGCTACACGCTACACTCTACACCCTACACCCTACACGCTACACGCTACACTCTACACCCTACACGCTACACGCTACACTCTACACTCTACACGCTACACGCTACACTCTACACCCTACACGCTACACGCTACACCCTACACTCTACACGCTACACGCTACACTCTACACGCTACACGCTACATGCTACACTCTACACTCTACACCCTACACCCTACACGCTACACGCTATACTCTACACCCTACACGCTACACTCTACACGCTACACTCTACACTCTACACGCTACTCGCTACACTCTACACCCTACACGCAACACGCTACACTCTATACCCTACACGCTACACTCTGCACGCTACACGCTACACCCTACACGCTATACTCTGCACGCTACACGCTACACTCTACACCATACACGCTACACCCTACACTCTACACCCTACACCCTACACGCTATACCCGACACCCTACACCCTACATGCTTCACCCTACACTCTACACTCTACACCCTACACCCTACACGCTACATGCTACACCCTACACGCTACACTCTACACCCTACACTCTACACGCTACACACTACACGCTACACGCTACACCCTACACGCTACACGCTACACCCTACACGCTACACATTACACTCTACACCCTACACCCTACACGCTACACGCTACACCCTACACGTTACACTCTACACCCTGCACCCTACACGCTACAATCTACACCCTACACCCTACACGCTACACGCTACACGCTACACCCTTCACCCTACACTCTACACCCTACACCCTACACGCTACACGCTACACCCTACACGCTACACGTTACACTCTACACCCTACACCCTACACCCTACTCTCTACATGCTATACTCTACACCCTACACGCTACACTCTACACCCTACACGCTACACCCTACACTCTACACCCTACACGCTACACCCTACACGCTAAACGCTACAGCTTATACCCTACACTCTACACCGTACACCCTACACGCTACACTCTACACCCTACATGCTACACCCTACACCCTACACTCTACATGCTACACCCTACACTCTACACCCTACACCCTACACACTACACGCTACACCCTACACCCTACACGCAACACTCTACACGCTACACGCTACACTCTACACCCTACACGCAACACCCTACACCCTACACCCTACAAACTACACGCTACACCCTACACCCTACACCCGACACGCTACACCCTACACGCTACACTCTACACGCTACACTCTACACCCTACACGCTACACTCTACACCCTACACTCTACACGCTACATGCTACACTCTACATTCTACACAATACGCTCTACACGCTACACTCTACACCCTACACGCTACACTCTACACTCTACACCCTACTCTCTACACGCTACACTCTATACCCTACACTCTACACGCTACAGCCTACACCCTACACTCTACATGCTACACCCTACACCCTACACCCTACACTCTACATGCTACACGCTACACGATACATGCTACACGCTACACCCTACACGCTACACGCTACACTCTACACCGTACACTCTACACGCTACACGCTACACTCTACACCCTACACCCTACACGCTACACGCTACACTCTACACCCTACACTCTACACGCTACACGCTACACGCTACACCCTACACTCTACACGCTACACGCTACACTCTACACGCTACACGCTACATGCTACACGCTACACTCTACACCCTACACCCTACACGCTACACGCTATACTCTACACCCTACACGCTACACTCTACACGCTACACGCTACACTCTACACTCTACACGCTACACGCTACACTCTACACCCTACACGCAACACGCTACACTCTGCACCCTACACGCTACACTCTGCACGCTACACGCTACACCCTACACGCTATACTCTGCACGCTACACGCTACACTCTACACCATACACGCTACACCCTACACTCTACACCCTACACCCTACACGCTATACCCGACACCCTACACCCTACATGCTTCACCCTACACGCTACACTCTACACTCTACACCCTACACCCTACACGCTACATGCTACACCCTGCACGCTACAATCTACACCCTACACCCTACACGCTACACGCTACACCCTTCACCCTACACTCTACACCCTACACGCTACACGCTACACCCTACACGCTACACGTCACACTCTACACCCTACACCCTACACCCTACTCTCTACATGCTATACTCTACACCCTACACGCTACACTCTACACCCTACACGCTACACCCTACACGCTAAACGCTACAGCTTATACCCTACACTCTACACCGTACACCCTACACGCTACACTCTACACCCTACATGCTACACCCTACACCCTACACCCTACATGCTACACCCTACACCCTACACTCTACATGCTACACGCTACACGATACATGCTACACGCTACACCCTACACGCTACACGCTACACTCTACACCGTACACTCTACACGCTACACGCTACACTCTACACCCTACACCCTACACGCTACACGCTACACTCTACACCCTACACTCTACACGCTACACGCTACACGCTACACCCTACACTCTACACCCTACACGCTACACCCTACACGCTAAACGCTACAGCTTATACCCTACACTCTACACCGTACACCCTACACGCTACACTCTACACCCTACATGCTACACCCTACACCCTACACCCTACATGCTACACCCTACACTCTGCACGCTACACTCTACACCCTACACGCAACACCCTACACCCTACACCCTACAAACTACACGCTACACCCTACACCCTACACCCGACACGCTACACCCTACACGCTACACTCTACACGCTACACTCTACACCCTACACGCTACACTCTACACCCTACACTCTACACGCTACATGCTACACTCTACATTCTACACAATACGCTCTACACGCTACACTCTACACCCTACACGCTACACTCTACACTCTACACCCTACTCTCTACACGCTACACTCTATACCCTGCACTCTACACGCTACAGCCTACACCCTACACTCTACATGCTACACCCTACACCCTACACCCTACACTCTACATGCTACACGCTACACGATACATGCTACACGCTACACCCTACACGCTACACGCTACACTCTACACACTACACGCTACACCCTACAGCCTACATCCTACACGCTACACGCTACACTCTACACCCTACACGCTACACCCTACACCCTACACCCTACACGCTACACGCTACACGCTACACTCTACACCCTACTCGCTACACCCTACACTCTACACCCTACACGCTACACCCTACACTCTACACGCTACACGCTACTCGCTACACTCTACACGCTACACGCTACACGCTACACTCTACACTCTACACCCTACACCCTACACGCTACACGCTATACTCTACACCCTACACGCTACACTCTACACGCTACACCCTACACGCTACACTCTGCATTCTACACGCTACACCCTACACCCTGCATGCTACACTCTGCACGCTACACGCTACACTCTACACTCTACACCCTACACGCTACACGCTATACTCTACACCCTACACGCTACACTCTACACGCTACACGCTACACTCTACACGCTACACGCTACACTCTACACCCTACACGCAACACGCTACACTCTACACCCTACACGCTACACTCTGCATTCTACACGCTACACCCTACACCATACACGCTACACCCTACACTCTACACCCTGCACCCTACACGCTATACCCGACACCCTACACCCTGCATGCTTCACACTACACGCTACACTCTACACGCTACACGCTACACTCTACACCCTACACGCAACACGCTACACTCTACACCCTACACGCTACACTCTGCATTCTACACGCTACACCCTACACCATACACGCTACACCCTACACTCTACACCCTGCACCCTACACGCTATACCCGACACCCTACACCCTGCATGCTTCACACTACACGCTACACTCTACACTATACACCCTACACCCTACACGCTACATGCTACACCCTACACGCTACACTCTACACCCTACACCCTACACGCTACACACTACACGCTACACGCTACACCCTACACGCTACACGCTACACCCTACACGCTACACGTTACACTCTACACCCTGCACCCTACACGTTACACGCTACACCCTACACGCTACACGCTACACCCTACACACTACACGTTACACTCTACACCCTACACTCTACACCCTACACTCTACACGCTACACTCTACACCCTACACTCTGCACTCTACACCCTACACCCTACACGCTACACGCTACAATCTACACCCTACACGCTACACCCTACACGCTATACGCTACACTCTACACCCTACACGCTACACCCTACACTCTACACCCTACACGCTACACCCTACACTCTACACGCTACACGCTACACTCTACACGCTACACGCTAAACTCTACACTCTACACCCTACACCCTACACGCTACACGCTATACTCTACACCCTACACGCTACACTCTACACGCTACACGCTACAAGCTACACTCTACACGCTACACGCTACACGCTACACTCTACACCCTACACGCAACACGCTACACTCTACACCCTACATGCAACACGCTACACTCTACACCCTACACGCTACACTCTGCATTCTACACGCTACACCCTACACCATACACGCTACACCCTACACTCTACACCCTGCACCCTACACGCTATACCCGACACCCTACACCCTGCATGCTTCACACTACACGCTACACTCTACACTATACACCCTACACCCTACACGCTACATGCTACACCCTACACGCTACACTCTACACCCTACACCCTACACGCTACACACTACACGCTACACGCTACACCCTACACGCTACACGCTACACCCTACACGCTACACGTTACACTCTACACCCTGCACCCTACACGTTACACGCTACACCCTACACGCTACACGCTACACCCTACACACTACACGTTACACTCTACACCCTACACTCTACACTCTACACTCTACACGCTACACTCTACACCCTACACTCTGCACTCTACACCCTACACCCTACACGCTACACGCTACAATCTACACCCTACACGCTACACCCTACACGCTATACGCTACACTCTACACCCTACACGCTACACCCTACACTCTACACCCTACACGCTACACCCTACACTCTACACCCTACACGCTACACTCTGCATTCTACACGCTACACCCTACACCCTGCACGCTACACTCTGCACGCTACACGCTACACTCTACACCATACACGCTACACACTACACTCTACACCCTACACCCTACACGCTATACCCGACACACTACACCCTACATGCTTCACCCTACACGCTACACTCTACACTCTGCACCCTACACGCTACATGCTACAACCTACACGCTACACTCTACACCCTACACTCTACACGCTACACACTACACGCTACACCCTACACGCTACACGCTACACCCTACACGCTACACGTTACACTCTACACCCTACACCCTAAACGCTACACGCTACACCCTACACGCTACACGTTACATTCTACACCCTAAACGCTACACTCTACACCCTGCACCCAACACGCTACACCCTACATGCTACACGCTACACAATACACGCTACACGTTACACTCTACACCCTACACTCTACACCCTACACTCTACACGCTACACTCTACACCCTACACTCTACACTCTACACCCTACACCCTACACGCTACACGCTACACTCTACACCCTACACCCTACACGCTACACCCTACACCCTACACGCTACAATCTACAGCCTACACCCTACACGCTACACGCTACACCCTACACTCTACACCCTACACCCTACACGCTACACACTATACTCTACACCCTACACGCTACACCCTACCCGCAACACGCTACACTCTACACCCTACACGCTACACTCTGCACGCTACACGCTACACGCTACACCCTACACTCTACACGCTACACTCTACACCATACACGCTACACCCTACACTCTACACCCTACACCCTACACGCTATACCCGACACCCTACACCCTGCATGCTTCACACTACACGCTACACTCTACACTATACACCCTACACCCTACACGCTACATGCTACACCCTACACGCTACACTCTACACCCTACACCCTACACGCTACACACTACACGCTACACGCTACACCCTACACGCTACACGCTACACCCTACACGCTACACGTTACACTCTACACCCTGCACCCTACACGCTACACGCTACACCCTACACGCTACACGCTACACCCTACACACTACACGTTACACTCTACACCCTACATTCTACACCTTACACTCTACACGCTACACTCTACACCCTACACTCTGCACTCTACACCCTACACCCTACACGCTACACGCTACACTCTACACCCTACACGCTACACGCTACACCCTACACCCTACACCCTACACGCTACAATCTACACGCTACACGCTACACCCTATACGCTAGACGCTACACTCTACACGCTACACGATACACGCTACACCCTACACACTACACCCTACACTCTACACCCTACACCCTACATGCTACACGCTACACCCTACATGCTACACCCTACACTCTACACCCTACACCCTACACGCTACACGCTACACCCTACACGCTACACGTTACACTCTACACCCTACACCCTACACTCTACACCCTACACCCTACTCTCTACACGCTATATTCTACACCCTACACCCTACACTCTACACCCTACATGCTACACGCTACACCCTACACGCTACACGCTACACACTACACGCTACACCCTACACCCTACACCCTACACGCTATACGCTACACTCTACACCCTGCACGCTACACGCTACACCCTACACGCTACACTCTACACCCTACACGCTACACCCTACACTCTACACCCTACACCCTACACGCTACACGCTACACTCTACACCCTACACGCTACACCCTACACTCCACACCCTACACCCTACATGCTACACGCTACACCCTACACGCTACACATTACACTCTAAACCCTACACTCTACATCCTACACCCTACACTCTACACCCTACACGCTACACTATACACTCTACACCCTACACCCTACATGCTACACGCTACAAGCTACACTCTACACCCTACACGCTACACGCTACACCCTACTAGCTAAACGCTACAAACTACACGCTACATATTACACTCTACACCCTAGCGTGTAGGGTGTAGAGTGTAGCGTGTAGCATGTAGCGTGTAGGGTGTAGGGTGTAGAGTGTAGCATGTAGCGTGTAGGGTGTAGAGTGTAGCGTGTAGGGTGTAGAGTGTAGCATGTAGCGTGTAGGGTGTAGGGTGTAGAGTGTAGAGTGTAGCATGTAGCGTGTAGATTGTAGGGTGTACCGTGTAGGGTGTAGAGTGTAGCATGTAGGGTGTAGGGTGTAGAGTGAAGGGTGTAGCGTGTAGAGTGTAGCGTGTAGCGTGTACGGTGTAGGGTGTAGAGTGTAGGGTGTAGCGTGTAGCGTGTAGCTTGTAGGGTGTAGAGTGTAGCGTGTAGCATGTAGGCTGTAGCGTGTAGGGTGTAGCATGTATCGTGTAGGGTGTAGGGTGTAGAGTGTAGCATGTAGCGTGTAAAGTGTAGGGTGTAGCGTGTAGGGTGTAGAGTGTAGCGTGTAGGGTGTAGAGTGTAGCGTGTAGCGTGTAGCGTGTGTAGGGTGTAGGGTGTAGAGTGTAGCGTGTAGGGTGTAGAGTGTAGGGTGTAGGGTGTAGAGTGTAGCGTGTAGGGTGTAGCGTGTAGGGTTTAGGGTGTAGGGTGTAGAGTGTAGGGTGTTGCGTGTAGGGTGTGGAGTGTAGCGTGTAGGGTGTAGCGTGTAGAGTGTAGCGTGTAGCGTGTAGGGTGGAGAGTGTAGAGTGTAGGGTGTAGCGTGTAGGGTGTAGAGTGTAGCGTGTAGGGTGTAGAGTGTAGCGTGTAGCGTGCAGGGTGTAGAGTGTAGCGTATAGCGTGTAGGGTGTAGGATGTAGAGTGTAGCGTGTAGGGTGTAGAGTGTAGCGTGTAGAGTGTAGCATGTAGCGTGTAGGGTGTAGGGTGTAGAGTGTAGAGTGTAGCGTGTAGGGTGAAGCATGTAGGGTGTAGGGTGTCGGGTATAGCGTGTAGGGTGTAGGGTGCAGAGTGTAGGGTGTAGCGTGTATGGTGTAGAGTGTAGCGTGTAGCGTGTAGACTGTAGCGTGTAGGGTGTAGGGTGTAGCGTGTAGCGTGCAGAGTGTAGCGTGTAGGGTGTAGAGTGTAGCGTGTTGCGTGTAGGGTGTAGAGTGTAGCGTGTAGCGTTTAGAGTGTAGAGTGTAGCGTGTAGCGTGTAGAGTGTAGCGGGTAGGGTGTAGAGTGTAGCGAGTAGCGTGTAGGGTGTAGAGTGTAGCGTGTAGGGTGTAGGGTGTAGGGTGTAGAGTGTAGCGTGTAGGGTGTAGCGTGTAGCATGTAGCGTGTAGCATGTAGAGTGTAGCGTGTAGGGTGTAGAGTGTAGCGTGTAGGGTGTAGCGTGTAGCGTGTAGCGTGCAGGGTGTAGAGTGTAGCGTATAGCGTGTAGGGTGTAGAGTGTAGGGTGTAGCATGTAGCGTGTAGAGTGTAGCATGTAGGGTGTAGCGTGTACAGTGTAGGGTGTAGCGTGTAGCATGTAGGGTGTAGGGTGTAGCGTGTAGCGTGTACCGTGTAGCGTATAGAGTGCAGCGTGTAGGGTGTACCGTGTAGCGTGTAGAGTGTAGTGTGTAGGGTGTAGAGTGTAGCGTGTAGCGTGTAGAGTGTAGCGTGTAGCGTGTAGCGTGTAGAGTGTAGCGTGTATGGTGTAGCGTGTAGAGTGTAGTGTGTGGCGTGCAGGGCGTAGGGTGTAGCGTGTAGCGTGTAGGGTGTAGGGTGTAGAGTGTAGGGTGTAGCATGTAGGGTGTAGGGTGTAGGGTGTAGCGTGTAGGGTGTAGAGTGTAGCGTGTAGGGTGTACGGTGTAGAGTGTAGGGTATAAGCTGTAGCGTTTAGCGTGTAGATTGTAGCGTGTAGCGTGTAGCGTGTAGCGTGTAGGGTGTAGAGTGTAGGGTGTAGAGTGTAGCGTGTAGCGTGTAGGGTGTAGGGTGTAGCGTGTAGGGTGTAGCATGTAGCGTGTAGCGTGTAGCATGTAGAGTAGGGTGTAAGGTGTAGGGTGTAGAGTGTAGTGTGTAGAGTGTAGAGTGTAGCGTGTAGAGTGTAAAGTGTAGCGTGTAGGGTGTAGCGTGTAGTGTGTAGCGTGTAGCGCGTAGCGTGTAGAGTGTAGGGTATAGAGTGTAGCGTGTAGAGAGTAGGGAGCAGAGTGTAGAGTGTAGCATGTAGGGTGTAGGGTGTACAGTGTAGGGTGTAGCGTGTAGCGTGTAGAGTGTAGGGAGTAGGGTGTAGGGTGTAGCGTGTTGGGTGTGGAGTGTAGCGTGTAGCGTGTAGGGTGTAGCGTGTAGGGTGTAGCGTGTATCATGTACCGTGTAGCGTGTAGCATGTAGAGTAGGGTGTAGGGTGTAGAGTGTAGCATGTAGGGTGTAGGGTGTAGAGTGTAGGGTGTAGCATGTAGGGTGTAGGGTGTACAGTGTAGGGTGTAGGGTGTAGCGTGTAGCGTGTAGAGTGTAGGGAGTAGGGTGTAGGGTGTAGCGTGTAGGGTGTAGAGTGTAGCGTGTAGCGTGTAGCGTGTAGGGTGTAGCGTGTAGCGTGTAGGGTGTAGCGTGTAGCATGTACCGTGTAGCGTGTAGCATGTAGAGTAGGGTGTAGGGTGTAGAGTGTAGCATGTAGGGTGTAGGGTGTAGAGTGTAGGGTGTAGCATGTAGGGTGTAGGGTGTAGCGTGTAGGGTGTAGAGTGTAGCGTGTAGGGTGTACGGTGTAGAGTGTAGGGTATAAGCTGTAGCGTTTAGCGTGTAGAGTGTAGCGTGTAGCGTGTAGGGTGTAGAGTGTAGGGTGTAGAGTGTAGCGTGTAGCGTATAGCGTGTAGGGTGTAGGGTGAAGCCTGTAGGGTGTAGCATGTAGCGTGTAGCGTGTAGCATGTAGAGTAGGGTGTACGGTGTAGGGTGTAGAGTGTAGTGTGTAGGGTATAGAGTGTAGCGTGTAGAGAGTAGGGAGCCGAGTGTAGAGTGTAGCATGTAGGGTGTAGGGTGTACAGTGTAGGGTGTAGGGTGTAGCGTGTAGCGTGTAGAGTGTAGCGTGTAGCGTGTAGGGTGTAGAGTGTAGCGTGTAGCGTGTACTGTGTAGCGTGTAGAGTGTAAAGTGTAGCGTGTAGTGTGTAGTGTGTAGCGTGTAGCGCGTAGCGTGTAGTGTGTAGGGTGTAGCGTGTAGGGTGTAGGGTGTACAGTGTAGGGTGTAGCGTGTAGAGTGTAGTGTGTGGCGTGCAGGGCATAGGGTGTAGCGTGTAGGGTGTAGGGTGTAGAGTGTAGGGTGTAGCATGTAGGGTGTAGGGTGTAGGGTGTAGCGTGTAGGGTGTAGAGTGTAGCATGTAGGGTGTACGGTGTAGAGTGTAGGGTATAAGCTGTAGCGTTTAGCGTGTAGAGTGTAGCGTGTAGCGTGTAGGGTGTAGGGTGTAGAGTGTAGAGTGTAGCGTGTAGGGTGTAGAGTGTAGCGTGTAGAGAGTAGGGTGTAGGGTGTAGAGTGTAGGGTGTAGGGTGTAGAGTGTAACGTGTGGCGTGTAGGGTGTAGCGTGTAGGGTGTAGAGTGTAGGGTGTAGCGTGTAGGGTGTAGCGTGTAGCGTGTAGCGTGTAGGGTGTAGGGTGTAGAGTGTAAGGTTGTAGCGTGTAGGGTGTAGAGTGTAGCGTCTAGCGTGTAGCGTATAGTGTGTAGCGTGTAGCGTGTAGATTGTAGCGTGTAGGGTGTAGGGTGTAGGGTGTAGCGTGTAGCGTGTAGATTGTAGCGTGTAGGGTGTAGGGTGTAGCGTGTAGCGTGTAGGGTGTAGGGTGTAGGGTGTACCGTGTAGGGTGTAGCGTGTAGCGTGTAGCGTGTAGAGTGTAGCATGTAGGGTGTAGCAAGTAGCGTGTATTGTGTAGGGTGTAGAGTGTAGCATGTAGCGTGTAGAGTGTAGGGTGTAGCGTGTAGGGTGTAGAGTGTAGCGTGTAGGGTGTAGAGTGTAGCGTGTAGCGTGTAGGGTGTCACTTTTTCCTCTGATGAAGACGCTTGAGTAGCGTCGATACGCGTGGGGTTCAGGGCTTCCTTTGTTTTTTTCCCGAGGGACAGGACTTGGGTAACTTATCTTTACAACTGCTATGGAATTACACCTATTTACTTCATGCATGGCCTGGCATTTTTCCAAGCCTTAAGACAATGGATCCTGATTCTTTGTATTTCCACAAGGCGTCTGTATGCATACATTTATCCAAATAACTAGGATTTTGTAGTACTGCAGCATATCTATTTCCCTGATTACCTTTCTATAGGGGTCTGCTTTCATTTGCTTACCAACTGTGCGCACGCATGCTGTGTTGAACAAAATAGGATCCATGATGTATTTCTTCCAGATACTAGGCTGGAGTATATGTTTCCTGTCATAGTACTCAGGGGGTCACAGTTGGCAGTAAACAATAGGCTTCTTATATGTAGATTTGACTAAGATTGGTGTACCCGCATACCTAGCAATTTTTTCTCTCGGGTTATTTCTCCTGTCTCACATATGCTGTAAAGTATTAGCTTCCTTCATTCCCTCGGGTAAAATTACTTATGGCCTATTCAGCCATACTAGTGTTTTAAATGTTTTTAAATGTATGTTTTGCCTGGTTCTGTTTGTGGATTACTATTTTTGTGCAATAAAATTGACTATTTAACGTGGATCCTATTGGTTTGCATATCCTTTTCTTTTTGTGTTTAGTGTGTAGCGTGTAGCTTAACCCTACACGCTACACGCTACACGCTACACTCCACCCTACACGCTACACCCTACACTCTACACCGTACACTCTACACGCTACACGCTACACTCTACACCCTACACCCTACACGCTACACGCTACACTCTACACTCTACACGCTACACGCTACACCCTACACCCTACACGCTACACGCTACACTCTACAACCTACACGCTACACGCTACACCCTACACCCTACACGCTACACGCTACACTCTACACTCTACACGCTACACGCTACACCCTACACCCTACACGCTACACGCTACACTCTACAACCTACACGCTACACGCTACACGCTACACTCTACACGCTACACGCTACACTCTACACCCTACACTCTACACGCTACACTCTACACCCTACACCCTACACGCTACACTCTACACGCTACACGCTACATGCTACACTCTACACTCTACACCATACACCCTACATGCTACACACTATACTCTACACCCTACACGCTACACTCTACACGCTACACGCTACACACTACACTCTACACTCTACACGCTACACTCTACACCATACACGCAACACGCTACACTCTACACCCTACACGCTACACTCTACACTCTACACCATACACCCTACACGCTATACTTGACACCCTACACCCTGCATGCTTCACACTACACGCTACACTCTACACTATACACCCTACACCCTACACGCTACATGCTACACCCTACACGCTACACTCTACACCCTACACCCTACACGCTACACACTACACGCTACACGCTACACCCTACACGCTACACGCTACACCCTACACGCTACACGTTACACTCTACACCCTACACTCTACACCCTACACTCTACACGCTACACTCTACACCCTACACTCTGCACTCTACACCCTACACCCTACACGCTACACGCTACACTCTACACCCTACACGCTACACGCTACACCCTGCTCCCTACACGCTACACGCTACACCCTACACGCTACACGCTACACCCTACACACTACACGTTACACTCTACACCCTACACACTACACGTTACACTCTACACCCTACACGCTACACCCTACACTCTACACGCTACACTCTACACCCTACACTCTGCACTCTACACCCTACACCCTACACGCTACACGCTACACTCTACACCCTACACGCTACACTCTACACGCTACACGCTACACCCTACACCCTACACTGTACACCCTACACCCTGCACGCTACACTCTACACTCTGCTCCCTACTCTCTACACGCTACACTCTATACCCTACACTCTACACGCTACGCGCTACACGCTACACACTACACGCTACATCCTACACGCTACACTTTACACTCTACACGCTACACTCTACAGTCTACACACTACACTCTACACCTTACACCCTACTCTACATGCTACACGCTACACGCTACATGCTACACCCTACACGCTACACCCTACACCCTACACGCTACACGCTACACGCTACACTCTACACCCTACACCCTACACGCTACACGCTACACGCTACACTCTACACGCTAAACGCTACAGCTTATACCCTACACTCTACACCGTACACCCTACACGCTACACTCTACACCCTACACGCTACACCCTACACCCTACACCCTACATGCTACACCCTACACTCTACACCCTACACCCTACAAGCTACACCCTACGCCCTGCACGCCACACACTACACTCTACACGCTACACCCTACACGCTACACTCTACACGCTACACGCTACACTCTACACCCTACACGCTACACTCTACACCCTACACACTACACTCTACACGCTACACGGTACACGCTACACGCTACACGCTACGCCCTACACCCTACACGCTACATGTTACACTCTACACCCTACACGCTACACTCTACACCCTACACGCTACACCCTACACCCTACACGCTACACACTACACGCTACACTCTACACCCTACACGCTGCATTCTATACGCTACACGGTACACGCTACACGCTACACCCTACACCCTACACTCTACACCCTGCACGCTACACGCTACACGCTACACCCTACACGCTACACTCTACACCCTACACGCTACACTCTACATGCTACACGCTACACGCTACATGCTACACGCTACACCCTACACGCTACACTCTACACCCTACACCCTACACGCTACTCGCTACACTCTACACCCTACCCGCTACACTCTACACGCTACACGCTACACTCTACACTCTACACGCTACACGCTACACTCTACACCCTACACGCAACACGCTACACTCTACACCCTACACGCTACACTCTGCACGCTACACGCTACACCCTACACCCTACACGCTACACTCTACACGCTACACGCTACACTCTACACCATACACGCTACACCCTACACTCTACACCCTACACCCTACACGCTATACCCGACACCCTACACCCTACATGCTTCACCCTACACGCTACACTCTACACTCTACACCCTACATGCTACATGCTACACTCTACACGCTACACTCTACACCCGACACGCTACACTCTACATCCTACACCCTACACGCTATACGCTACACTCTACACCCTGCACGCTACACGCTACACTCTACACCCTACACGCTACACTCTACACCCTACACGCTACACGCTACACTCCACACCCTACACGCTACACCCTACACCCTACTCCCTACACTCTACACGCTACACGCTACACCCTACACCCTACACTGTACACCCTACACCCTACATGCTACACTCTACACTCTGCTCCCTACTCTCTACACGCTACACTCTATACCCTACACTCTACACGCTACGCGCTACACGCTACACACTAAACGCTACACCCTACACGCTACACTTTACACTCTACACGCTACACTCTACACTCTACACACTACACTCTACACCCTACACCCTACACCCTACTCTACATGCTACACGCTACACGCTACATGCTACACCCTACACGCTTCACCCTACACCCTACACGCTACACGCTACACGCTACACTCTACACCCTACACTCTACACCCTACACGCTACACGCTACACTCTACACGCTACAGCTTATACCCTACACTCTACACCGTACACCCTACACGCTACACTCTACACTCTACACCCTACACCCTACATGCTACACTCTACACCCTACACCCTACTCTACATGCTACACGCTACACGGTACATGATACATGCTACACCCTACACGCTACACGCTACACCCTACACGCTACACGCTACACGCTACACTCTACACCCTACACGCTACACCCTACACCCTACTCCCTACACTCTACACGCTACACGCTATACCCTACACCCTACACTGTACACCCTACACCCTGCACGCTACACTCTACACTCTTCTCCCTACTCTCTACACGCTACACTCTATACCCTACACTCTACACGCTACGCGCTACACGCTACACACTACACGCTACACCCTACACGCTACACTTTACACTCTACACGCTACACTCTACACTCTACACACTACACTCTACACCCTACACCCTACTCTACATGCTACACGCTACACGCTACATGCTACACCCTACACGCTACACCCTACACCCTACACGCTACACGCTACACGCTACACGCTACACTCTACACCCTACACTCTACACCCTACACGCTACACGCTACACGCTACACTCTACACGCTAAACGCTACAGCTTATACCCTACACTCTACACCGTACACCCTACACGCTTCACTCTACACCCTACATGCTACACCCTACACCCTACATGCTACACCCTACACTCTACACCCTACACCCTACACGCTACACCCTACGCCCTGCACGCTACACTTTACACTCTACACGCTACACTCTACACTCTACACACAACACTCTACACCCTACACCCTACTCTACATGCTACACGCTACACGCTACATGCTACACCCTACACGCTACACCCTACACCCTACACGCTACACGCTACACTCTACACCCTACACTCTACACCATACACGCTACACGCTACACGCTACACTCTACACGCTAAACGCTACAGCTTATACCCTACACTCTACACCGTACACCCTACACGCTACACTCTACACCCTACATGCTACACCCTACACCCTACATGCTACACCCTACACTCTACACCCTACACCCTACACGCTACACCCTACGCCCTGCACGCCACACACTACACTCTACACGCTACACCCTACACGCTACACTCTACACGCTACACGCTACACGCTACACTCTACACCCTACACGCTACACTCTACACCCTACACACTACACTCTACACGCTACACGGTACACGCTACACGCTACGCCCTACACCCTACACGCTACATGTTACACTCTACACCCTACACGCTACACTCTACACCCTACACGCTACACCCTACACCCTACACGCTACACACTACACGCTACACTCTACACCCTACACGCTGCACTCTATACGCTACACGGTACACGCTACACGCTACACCCTACACTGTACACCCTACACCCTACACGCTACACTCTACACGCTACATGCTACACCCTACACTCTACACCCTACACGCTATACGCTACACTCTACACCCTGCACGCTACACGCTACACGCTACACCCTACACGCTACACTCTACACCCTACACGCTACACTCTACATGCTACACGCTACACGCTACATGCTACACGCTACACCCTACACGCTACACTCTACACCCTACACCCTACACCCTACACGCTACACTCTACACCCTACACGCTACACCCTACACTCTACACCCTACACCCTACACGCTACTCGCTACACTCTACACCCTACCCGCTACACTCTACACGCTACACGCTACACTCTACACTCTACACGCTACACGCTACTCTCTACACCCTACACGCAACACGCTACACGCTACACCCTACACGCTACACTCTGCACGCTACACGCTACACCCTACACCCTACACGCTACACTCTACACGCTACACGCTACACTCTACACCATACACGCTACACCCTACACTCTACACGCTACACTCTACATCCTACACCCTACACGCTATACGCTACATTCTACACCCTGCACGCTACACGCTACACTCTACACCCTACACGCTACACTCTACACCCTACACGCTACACCCTACACTCTACACTCTCCACCCTACACGCTACACGCTACACTCTACACGCTACACCCTACACGCTACACTCTACACCCTACACGCAACACCCTACACTCTACACCCTACACCCTAAACCCTACACGCTACACCCTACACGCTACACTCTACACCCTACACCCTACACACGCTACACGCTACACCCTACACTCTACACGCTACATGCTACACTCTACACCCTACACGATACATGCTACACCCTACACGCTACAGCCTACACGCTACACTCTACACCCTACAAGCTACACGCTACACGCTACACCCTACACTCTACACCCTACACCGTACACGCTACACGCTACACTCTACACGCTACACCCTTCACTCTACACCCTACACTCTACATGCTACACTCTACACCCTACACAGTACACCCTACAATCTACACGCTACATGCTACACTCTACACTCTACACCCTACACCCTACACGCTACATGCTACACTCTACACCCTACACGCTACACTCTACACCCTACACGCTACATACTACACTCTACACCATACACCCTACACGCTACATGCTACACGCTACACTCTACACCCTACACGCTACACGCTAGGGTGTAGAGTGTAATATGTAGCGTGTAGTTTGTAGCGTTTAGCTTGTAGGGTGTAGCGGGTAGCGTGTAGGGTGTAGAGTGTAGCGTGTAGCGTGTAGCATGTAGGGTGTAGGGTGTAGAGTGTAGAGTGTAGCGTGTAGGGTGTAGAGTGTAGGGTGTAGGATGTAGAGTGTAGGGTTTAGAGTGTAATGTGTAGCGTGTAGGGTGTAGCGTGTAGCATGTAGGGTGTAGGGTGTGGAGTGTAGGGTGTATTGTGTAGGGTGTAGATTGTATCGTGTAGCGTGTAGGGTGTAGGGTGTAGAGTGTAGGGTGTAGCGTGTAGGGTGTAGAGTGTAGCGTGTAGGGTGTAGCGTGTAGCGTGCAGGGTGTAGAGTGTAGCGTATAGCGTGTAGAGTGTAGGGTGTAGCGTGTAGGGTGTAGAGTGTAGGGTGTAGCGTGTAGGGTGTAGAGTGTAGCGTGTAGCGTGTAGGGTGTAGGTTGTAGGGTGTAGCGTGTAGGGTGTAGAGTGTAGCGTGTAGCGTGTAGGGTGTAGGTTGTAGGGTGTAGCATGTAGTGTGTAGCGTGTAGCGTGTAGGGTGTAGCATGTAGCATGTAGCGTGTAGCGTGTAGCATGTAGAGTGTAGGGTGTAGGGTGTAGGGTGTAGCATGTAGAGTGTAGGGTGTAGGGTGTAGCGTGTAGAGTGTAGGGTATAGAGTGTAGCGTCTAGGGTGTAGAGTGTAGCGTGTAGCGTGTAGGGTGTAGAGTGTAGCGTGTAGGGTGTAGAATATAGCGTGTAGAGAGTAGGGTGTAGGGTGTAGAGTGTAGGGTGTAGGGTGTAGAGTGTAACGTGTAGCGTGTAGGGTGTAGCGTGTAGCGTGTAGGGTGTAGGGTGTAGAGTGTAGGGTGTAGCGTGTAGGGTGTAGCGTGTAGCGTGTAGGGTGTAGGGTGTAGAGTGTAGGGTGTAGCGTGTAGGGTGTAGCGTGTATCGTGTAGCGTGTAGAGTGTAGCGTCTAGCGTATAGGGTGTAGCGTGTAGCGTGTAGATTGTAGCGTGTAGGGTGTAGGGTGTAGGGTGTAGCGTGTAGCGTGTAGGGTGTAGAGTGTAGCGTGTAGTGTGTAGGGTGTAGGGTGTAGAGTGCAGAGTGTAGGGTGTAGAGTGTAGCGTGTAGAGTGTAGGGTGTAGAGTGTAGGGTGTAGAGTGTAACGTGTAGTGTGTAGGGTGTAGCGTGTAGCGTGTAGGGTGTAGCGTGTAGCGTGTAGGGTGCAGGGTGTAGAGTGTAACGTGTAGCATGTAGGGTGTAGGGTGTAGAGTGCAGAGTGTAGGGTGTAGAGTGTAGCGTGTAGAGTGTAGAGTGTAGCGTGTAGGGTGTAGAGTGTAACGTGTAGCGTGTAGGGTGTAGTGTGTAGGGTGTAGGGTGTAGAGTGTAACGTGTAGCGTGTAGGGTGTAGCGTGTAGCGTGTAGGGTGTAGCGTGTAGCGTGTAGTGTGTAGCGTGTAGGGTGTAGGGTGTAGAGTGTAGCGTGTAGGGTGTAGCATGTAGCATGTAGGGTATAGGGTGTATAGTGTAGAGTGTAGCGTGTAGTGTGAAGCATGCAGGGTGTAGGGTGTCGGGTATAGCGTGTAGGGTGTAGGGTGTAGAGTGTAGGAAGTAGCGTGTATGGTGTAGAGTGTAGCGTGTAGCGTGTAGAGTGTAGAGTGTAGCGTGTAGGGTGTAGAGTGTAGCGTGTTGCATGTAGGGTGTAGAGTGTAGCGTGTAGAGTGTAGAGTGTAGCGTGTAGCGTGTAGCGTGTAGAGTGTAGCGTGTAGGGTGTAGAGTATAGTGTGTAGCGTGTAGGGTGTATGGTGTAGAGTGTAGAGTGTAGCATGTAGCGTGTAGCGTGTAGAGTGTAGCGTGTAGGGTGTAGAGTGTAGCGTGTTGCATGTAGGGTGTACAGTGTAGCGTGTAGCGTGTAGAGTGTAGGGTGTAGAGTGTAGCGTGTAGCGTGTAGAGTGTAGGGTGTAGAGTGTAGCGTCTAGCGTGTAGGGTGTAGGGTGTAGCGTGTAGCGTGTAGAGTGTAGAGTGTAGCGTGTAGCATGTAGAGTGTAGAGTGTAGCGTGTAGGGTGTAGAGTGTAGCGCGTAGCGTGTAGGGTGTAGGGTGTAGAGTGTAGCGTGTAGCGTGTAGAGTGTACGGTGTAGAGTGTAGGGTGTAGCGTGTAGGGTGTAGAGTGTAGCGTGTAGCGTGTAGGGTTAAGCTACACGCTACACACTAAACACAAAAAGAAAAGGATATGCAAACCAATGGGATCCACCTTAAATAGTCAATTTTATTGCACAAAACTAGTAATCCACAAACAGAACCAGGCAAAACATACATTTAAAAACATTTAAAACACTAGTATGGCTGAATAGGCCATAAGTAATTTTACCCGAGGGAATGAAGGAAGCTAATACTTTACAGCATATGTGAGACAGGAGAAATAACCAGAGAGAAAAAATTGCTAGTTATGCGGGTACACCAATCTTAGTCAAATCTACATATAAGAAGCCTATTGTTTACTGCCAACTGTGACCCCCTGAGTACTATGACAGGAAACATATACTCCAGCCTAGTATCTGGAAGAAATACATCATGGATCCTATTTTGTTCAACACAGCATGCGTGCGCACAGTTGGTAAGCAAATGAAAGCAGACCCCTATAGAAAGGTAATCAGGGAAATAGATATGCTGCAGTACTACAAAATCCTAGTTATTTGGATAAATGTATGCATACAGACGCCTTGTGGAAATACAAAGAATCAGGATCCATTGTCCTAAGGCTTGGAAAAATGCCAGGCCATGCATGAAGTAAATAGGTGTAATTCCATAGCAGTTGTAAAGATAAGTTACCCAAGTCCTGTCCCTCGGGAAAAAAACAAAGGAAGCCCTTTACCCCACGCGTATCGACGCTACTCAAGCGTCTTCATCAGAGGAAAAAGTGACACCCTACACGCTACACGCTACACTCTACACCCTACACGCTACACTCTACACCCTACACGCTACACCCTACACTCTACACGCTACATGCTACACTACACAATACATGCTACACTCTACACTCTGCTCCCTACTCTCTACACGCTACACTCTATACCCTACACTCTACACGCTACGCGCTACACGCTACACACTACACGCTACACCCTACACGCTACACTTTACACTCTACACGCTACACTCTACACTCTACACACTACACTCTACACCCTACACCCTACACCCTACTCTACATGCTACACGCTACACGCTACATGCTACACCCTACACGCTTCACCCTACACCCTACACGCTACACGCTACACGCTACACTCTACACCCTACACTCTACACCCTACACGCTACACGCTACACGCTACACTCTACACGCTAAACGCTACAGCTTATACCCTACACTCTACACCGTACACCCTACACGCTACACTCTACACCCTGCACGCTACACCCTACACCCTACACCCTACATGCTACACCCTACACTCTACACCCTACACCCTACATGCTACACTCTACACCCTACACCCTACTCTACATGCTACACGCTACACGGTACATGATACACGCTACACCCTACACGCTACACGCTACACCCTACACGCTACACGCTACACTCTACACCCTACACGCTACACTCTACACCCTACACGCTACACCCTACACCCTACACCCTACATGCTACACCCTACACTCTACACCCTACACCCTACAAGCTACACCCTACGCCCTGCACGCCACACACTACACTCTACACGCTACACCCTACACGCTACACTCTACACGCTACACGCTACACTCTACACCCTACACGCTACACTCTACACCCTACACACTACACTCTACACGCTACACGGTACACGCTACACGCTACACGCTACGCCCTACACCCTACACGCTACATGTTACACTCTACACCCTACACGCTACACTCTACACCCTACACGCTACACCCTACACCCTACACGCTACACACTACACGCTACACTCTACACCCTACACGCTGCATTCTATACGCTACACGGTACACGCTACACGCTACACCCTACACCCTACACTCTACACCCTGCACGCTACACGCTACACGCTACACCCTACACGCTACACTCTACACCCTACACGCTACACTCTACATGCTACACGCTACACGCTACATGCTACACGCTACACCCTACACGCTACACTCTACACCCTACACCCTACACCCTACACGCTACACTCTACACCCTACACGCTACACCCTACACTCTACACCCTACACCCTACACGCTACTCGCTACACTCTACACCCTACCCGCTACACTCTACACGCTACACGCTACACTCTACACTCTACACGCTACACGCTACACTCTACACCCTACACGCAACACGCTACACTCTACACCCTACACGCTACACTCTGCACGCTACACGCTACACCCTACACCCTACACGCTACACTCTACACGCTACACGCTACACTCTACACCATACACGCTACACCCTACACTCTACACCCTACACCCTACACGCTATACCCGACACCCTACACCCTACATGCTTCACCCTACACGCTACACTCTACACTCTACACCCTACATGCTACATGCTACACTCTACACGCTACACTCTACACCCGACACGCTACACTCTACATCCTACACCCTACACGCTATACGCTACACTCTACACCCTGCACGCTACACGCTACACTCTACACCCTACACGCTACACTCTACACCCTACACGCTACACGCTACACTCCACACCCTACACGCTACACCCTACACCCTACTCCCTACACTCTACACGCTACACGCTACACGCTACACCCTACACCCTACACTGTACACCCTACACCCTACATGCTACACTCTACACTCTGCTCCCTACTCTCTACACGCTACACTCTATACCCTACACTCTACACGCTACGCGCTACACGCTACACACTAAACGCTACACCCTACACGCTACACTTTACACTCTACACGCTACACTCTACACTCTACACACTACACTCTACACCCTACACCCTACACCCTACTCTACATGCTACACGCTACACGCTACATGCTACACCCTACACGCTTCACCCTACACCCTACACGCTACACGCTACACGCTACACTCTACACCCTACACTCTACACCCTACACGCTACACGCTACACTCTACACGCTACAGCTTATACCCTACACTCTACACCGTACACCCTACATGCTACACTCTACACTCTACACCCTACACCCTACATGCTACACTCTACACCCTACACCCTACTCTACATGCTACACGCTACACGGTACATGATACATGCTACACCCTACACGCTACACGCTACACCCTACACGCTACACGCTACACGCTACACTCTACACCCTACACGCTACACCCTACACCCTACTCCCTACACTCTACACGCTACACGCTATACCCTACACCCTACACTGTACACCCTACACCCTGCACGCTACACTCTACACTCTGCTCCCTACTCTCTACACGCTACACTCTATACCCTACACTCTACACGCTACGCGCTACACGCTACACACTACACGCTACACCCTACACGCTACACTTTACACTCTACACGCTACACTCTACACTCTACACACTACACTCTACACCCTACACCCTACTCTACATGCTACACGCTACACGCTACATGCTACACCCTACACGCTACACCCTACACCCTACACGCTACACGCTACACGCTACACTCTACACCCTACACTCTACACCCTACACGCTACACGCTACACGCTACACTCTACACGCTAAACGCTACAGCTTATACCCTACACTCTACACCGTACACCCTACACGCTACACTCTACACCCTACATGCTACACCCTACACCCTACATGCTACACCCTACACTCTACACCCTACACCCTACACGCTACACCCTACGCCCTGCACGCCACACACTACACTCTACACGCTACACTACACTCTACACACAACACTCTACACCCTACACCCTACTCTACATGCTACACGCTACACGCTACATGCTACACCCTACACGCTACACCCTACACCCTACACGCTACACGCTACACTCTACACCCTACACTCTACACCATACACGCTACACGCTACACGCTACACTCTACACGCTAAACGCTACAGCTTATACCCTACACTCTACACCGTACACCCTACACGCTACACTCTACACCCTACATGCTACACCCTACACCCTACATGCTACACCCTACACTCTACACCCTACACCCTACACGCTACACCCTACGCCCTGCACGCCACACACTACACTCTACACGCTACACCCTACACGCTACACTCTACACGCTACACGCTACACGCTACACTCTACACCCTACACGCTACACTCTACACCCTACACACTACACTCTACACGCTACACGGTACACGCTACACACTACGCCCTACACCCTACACGCTACATGTTACACTCTACACCCTACACGCTACACTCTACACCCTACACGCTACACCCTACACCCTACACGCTACACACTACACGCTACACTCTACACCCTACACGCTGCACTCTATACGCTACACGGTACACGCTACACGCTACACCCTACACTGTACACCCTACACCCTACACGCTACACTCTACACGCTACATGCTACACCCTACACTCTACACCCTACACGCTATACGCTACACTCTACACCCTGCACGCTACACGCTACACGCTACACCCTACACGCTACACTCTACACCCTACACGCTACACTCTACATGCTACACGCTACACGCTACATGCTACACGCTACACCCTACACGCTACACTCTACACCCTACACCCTACACCCTACACGCTACACTCTACACCCTACACGCTACACCCTACACTCTACACCCTACACCCTACACGCTACTCGCTACACTCTACACCCTACCCGCTACACTCTACACGCTACACGCTACACTCTACACTCTACACGCTACACGCTACTCTCTACACCCTACACGCAACACGCTACACGCTACACCCTACACGCTACACTCTGCACGCTACACGCTACACCCTACACCCTACACGCTACACTCTACACGCTACACGCTACACTCTACACCATACACGCTACACCCTACACTCTACACGCTACACTCTACATCCTACACCCTACACGCTATACGCTACATTCTACACCCTGCACGCTACACGCTACACTCTACACCCTACACGCTACACCCTACACGCTACACCCTACACTCTACACTCTCCACCCTACACGCTACACGCTACACTCTACACGCTACACCCTACACGCTACACTCTACACCCTACACGCAACACCCTACACTCTACACCCTACACCCTAAACCCTACACGCTACACCCTACACGCTACACTCTACACCCTACACCCTACACACGCTACACGCTACACCCTACACTCTACACGCTACATGCTACACTCTACACCCTACACGATACATGCTACACCCTACACGCTACAGCCTACACGCTACACTCTACACCCTACAAGCTACACGCTACACGCTACACCCTACACTCTACACCCTACACCGTACACGCTACACGCTACACTCTACACGCTACACCCTTCACTCTACACCCTACACTCTACATGCTACACTCTACACCCTACACAGTACACCCTACAATCTACACGCTACATGCTACACTCTACACTCTACACCCTACACCCTACACGCTACATGCTACACTCTACACCCTACACGCTACACTCTACACCCTACACGCTACATACTACACTCTACACCATACACCCTACACGCTACATGCTACACGCTACACTCTACACCCTACACGCTACACGCTAGGGTGTAGAGTGTAATATGTAGCGTGTAGTTTGTAGCGTTTAGCTTGTAGGGTGTAGCGGGTAGCGTGTAGGGTGTAGAGTGTAGCGTGTAGCGTGTAGCATGTAGGGTGTAGGGTGTAGAGTGTAGAGTGTAGCGTGTAGGGTGTAGAGTGTAGGGTGTAGGATGTAGAGTGTAGGGTTTAGAGTGTAATGTGTAGCGTGTAGGGTGTAGCGTGTAGCATGTAGGGTGTAGGGTGTGGAGTGTAGGGTGTAGCGTGTAGGGTGTAGATTGTAGCGTGTAGCGTGTAGGGTGTAGGGTGTAGAGTGTAGGGTGTAGCGTGTAGGGTGTAGAGTAGCGTGTAGGGTGTAGCGTGTAGCGTGCAGGGTGTAGAGTGTAGCGTATAGCGTGTAGAGTGTAGGGTGTAGCGTGTAGGGTGTAGAGTGTAGGGTGTAGCGTGTAGGGTGTAGAGTGTAGCGTGTAGCGTGTAGGGTGTAGGGTGTAGGGTGTAGCGTGTAGGGTGTAGAGTGTAGCGTGTAGCGTGTAGGGTGTAGGTTGTAGGGTGTAGCATGTAGTGTGTAGCGTGTAGCGTGTAGGGTGTAGCATGTAGCATGTAGCGTGTAGCGTGTAGCATGTAGAGTGTAGGGTGTAGGGTGTAGGGTGTAGCATGTAGAGTGTAGGGTGTAGGGTGTAGCGTGTAGAGTGTAGGGTATAGAGTGTAGCGTCTAGGGTGTAGAGTGTTGCGTGTAGCGTGTAGGGTGTAGAGTGTAGCGTGTAGGGTGTAGAATATAGCGTGTAGAGAGTAGGGTGTAGGGTGTAGAGTGTAGGGTGTAGGGTGTAGAGTGTAACGTGTAGCGTGTAGGGTGTAGCGTGTAGCGTGTAGGGTGTAGGGTGTAGAGTGTAGGGTGTAGCGTGTAGGGTGTAGCGTGTAGCGTGTAGGGTGTAGGGTGTAGAGTGTAGGGTGTAGCGTGTAGGGTGTAGCGTGTATCGTGTAGCGTGTAGAGTGTAGCGTCTAGCGTATAGGGTGTAGCGTGTAGCGTGTAGATTGTAGCGTGTAGGGTGTAGGGTGTAGGGTGTAGCGTGTAGCGTGTAGGGTGTAGAGTGTAGGGTGTAGAGTGTAACGTGTAGTGTGTAGGGTGTAGCGTGTAGCGTGTAGGGTGTAGCGTGTAGCGTGTAGGGTGCAGGGTGTAGAGTGTAACGTGTAGCATGTAGGGTGTAGGGTGTAGAGTGCAGAGTGTAGGGTGTAGAGTGTAGCGTGTAGAGTGTAGAGTGTAGCGTGTAGGGTGTAGAGTGTAACGTGTAGCGTGTAGGGTGTAGTGTGTAGGGTGTAGGGTGTAGAGTGTAACGTGTAGCGTGTAGGGTGTAGCGTGTAGCGTGTAGGGTGTAGCGTGTAGCGTGTAGTGTGTAGCGTGTAGGGTGTAGGGTGTAGAGTGTAGCGTGTAGGGTGTAGCATGTAGCATGTAGGGTATAGGGTGTATAGTGTAGAGTGTAGCGTGTAGTGTGAAGCATGCAGGGTGTAGGGTGTCGGGTATAGCGTGTAGGGTGTAGGGTGTAGAGTGTAGGAAGTAGCGTGTATGGTGTAGAGTGTAGCGTGTAGCGTGTAGAGTGTAGAGTGTAGCGTGTAGGGTGTAGAGTGTAGCGTGTTGCATGTAGGGTGTAGAGTGTAGCGTGTAGAGTGTAGAGTGTAGCGTGTAGCGTGTAGCGTGTAGAGTGTAGCGTGTAGGGTGTAGAGTATAGTGTGTAGCGTGTAGGTGTATGGTGTAGAGTGTAGAGTGTAGCATGTAGCGTGTAGCGTGTAGAGTGTAGCGTGTAGGGTGTAGAGTGTAGCGTGTTGCATGTAGGGTGTACAGTGTAGCGTGTAGCGTGTAGAGTGTAGGGTGTAGAGTGTAGCGTGTAGCGTGTAGAGTGTAGGGTGTAGAGTGTAGCGTGTAGCGTGTAGGGTGTAGGGTGTAGCGTGTAGCGTGTAGAGTGTAGAGTGTAGCGTGTAGCATGTAGAGTGTAGAGTGTAGCGTGTAGGGTGTAGAGTGTAGCGCGTAGCGTGTAGGGTGTAGGGTGTAGAGTGTAGCGTGTAGCGTGTAGAGTGTACGGTGTAGAGTGTAGGGTGTAGCGTGTAGGGTGTAGAGTGTAGGGTGTAGCGTGTAGGGTGTAGCGTGTAGCGTGTAGGGTGTAGGGTGTAGAGTGTAGGGTGTAGCGTGTAGGGTGTAGCGTGTAACGTGTAGCGTGTAGAGTGTAGCGTCTAGGGTATAGGGTGTAGCGTGTAGCGTGTAGATTGTAGCGTGTAGGGTGTAGGGTGTAGGGTGTAGCGTGTAGCGTGTAGGGTGTAGAGTGTAGCGTGTAGTGTGTAGGGTGTAGGGTGTAGAGTGCAGAGTGTAGGGTGTAGAGTGTAGCGTGTAGAGTGTAGGGTGTAGAGTGTAGGGTGTAGAGTGTAACGTGTAGTGTGTAGGGTGTAGCGTGTAGCGTGTAGGGTGTAACGTGTAGCGTGTAGGGTGCAGGGTGTAGAGTGTAACGTGTAGCGTGTAGGGTGTAGCGTGTAGCGTGTAGGGTGTAGCGTGTAGCGTGTAGTGTGTAGCGTGTAGGGTGTAGGGTGTAGAGTGTAGCGTGTAGCGTGTAGGGTGTAGGGTGTAGAGTGCAGAGTGTAGGGTGTAGAGTGTAGCGTGTAGAGTGTAGGGTGTAGAGTGTAGGGTGTAGAGTGTAGGGTGTAGAGTGTAGGGTGTAGAGTGTAACGTGTAGTGTGTAGGGTGTAGCGTGTAGGGTGTAGAGTGTAACGTGTAGCGTGTAGGGTGTAGCGTGTAGCGTGTAGGGTGTAGCGTGTAGCGTGTAGTGTGTAGCGTGTAGGGTGTAGGGTGTAGAGTGTAGCGTGTAGGGTGTAGAGTGTAACGTGTAGCGTGTAGGGTGTAGTGTGTAACGTGTAGCGTGTAGGGTGTAGCGTGTAGCGTGTAGGGTGTAGCGTGTAGCGTGTAGTGTGTAGCGTGTAGGGTGTAGGGTGTAGAGTGTAGCGTGTAGGGTGTAGCATGTAGCGTGTAGGGTATAGGGTGTATAGTGTAGAGTGTAGCGTGTAGTGTGAAGCATGCAGGGTGTAGGGTGTCGGGTATAGCGTGTAGGGTGTAGGGTGTAGAGTGTAGGAAGTAGCGTGTATGGTGTAGAGTGTAGCGTGTATTGTGTAGAGTGTAGAGTGTAGCGTGTAGGGTGTAGAGTGTAGCGTGTTGCGTGTAGGGTGTAGAGTGTAGCGTGTAGAGTGTAGCGTGTAGCGTGTAGAGTGTAGCGTGTAGGGTGTAGAGTATAGTGTGTAGCGTGTAGGGTGTATGGTGTAGAGTGTAGAGTGTAGAGTGTAGCGTGTTGCATGTAGGTTGTACAGTGTAGCGTGTAGCGTGTAGAGTGTAGGGTGTAGAGTGTAGCGTGTAGCGTGTAGAGTGTAGGGTGTAGAGTGTAGCGTGTAGCGTGTAGAGTGTAGCGTGTAGCGTGTAGGTTGTAGAGTGTAGCGTGTAGCGTGTAGGGTGTAGGGTGTAGCGTGTAGCGTGTAGAGTGTAGAGTGTAGCGTGTAGCATGTAGAGTGTAGAGTGTAGCGTGTAGGGTGTAGAGTGTAGCGCGTAGCGTGTAGGGTGTAGGGTGTAGAGTGTAGCGTGTAGCGTGTAGAGTGTACGGTGTAGAGTGTAGGGTGTAGCGTGTAGGGTGTAGAGTGTAGCGTGTAGCGTGTAGGGTTAAGCTACACGCTACACCCTACACTATACACCCTACACCGTACACGCTACACGCTACACTCTACACGCTACACCCTTCACTCTACACCCTACACTCTACATGCTACACTCTACACCCTACACGGTACACCCTACAATCTACACGCTACATGCTACACTCTACACTCTACACCCTACACCCTACACGCTACATGCTACACTCTACACCCTACACGCTACACTCTACACCCTACACGCTACATGCTACACTCTACACCATACACCCTACACGCTACATGCTACACGCTACACTCTACACCCTACACGCTACACGCTAGGGTGTAGAGTGTAATATGTAGCGTGTAGTTTGTAGCGTTTAGCTTGTAGGGTGTAGCGGGTAGCGTGTAGGGTGTAGAGTGTAGCGTGTAGCGTGTAGCATGTAGGGTGTAGGGTGTAGAGTGTAGAGTGTAGCGTGTAGGGTGTAGAGTGTAGGGTGTAGGATGTAGAGTGTAGGGTTTAGAGTGTAATGTGTAGCGTGTAGGGTGTAGCGTGTAGCATGTAGGGTGTAGGGTGTGGAGTGTAGGGTGTAGCGTGTAGGGTGTAGAGTGTAGCGTGTAGCGTGTAGGGTGTAGGGTGTAGAGTGTAGGGTGTAGCGTGTAGGGTGTAGAGTGTAGCGTGTAGGGTGTAGCGTGTAGCGTGCAGGGTGTAGAGTGTAGCGTATAGCGTGTAGGGTGTAGAGTGTAGGGTGTAGCGTGTAGGGTGTAGAGTGTAGGGTGTAGCGTGTAGGGTGTAGGGTGTAGGGTGTAGCGTGTAGGGTGTAGAGTGTAGCGTGTAGCGTGTAGGGTGTAGGGTGTAGGGTGTAGCATGTAGTGTGTAGCGTGTAGCGTGTAGGGTGTAGCATGTAGCATGTAGCGTGTAGCGTGTAGCATGTAGAGTGTAGGGTGTAGGGTGTAGGGTGTAGCATGTAGAGTGTAGGGTGTAGGGTGTAGCGTGTAGAGTGTAGGGTATAGAGTGTAGCGTCTAGGGTGTAGAGTGTAGCGTGTAGCGTGTAGGGTGTAGAGTGTAGCGTGTAGGGTGTAGAATATAGCGTGTAGAGAGTAGGGTGTAGGGTGTAGAGTGTAGGGTGTAGGGTGTAGAGTGTAACGTGTAGCGTGTAGGGTGTAGCGTGTAGCGTGTAGGGTGTAGGGTGTAGAGTGTAGGGTGTAGCGTGTAGGGTGTAGCGTGTAGCGTGTAGGGTGTAGGGTGTAGAGTGTAGGGTGTAGCGTGTAGGGTGTAGCGTGTAACGTGTAGCGTGTAGAGTGTAGCGTCTAGGGTATAGGGTGTAGCGTGTAGCGTGTAGATTGTAGCGTGTAGGGTGTAGGGTGTAGGGTGTAGCGTGTAGCGTTTAGGGTGTAGAGTGTAGCGTGTAGTGTGTAGGGTGTAGGGTGTAGAGTGCAGAGTGTAGGGTGTAGAGTGTAGCGTGTAGAGTGTAGGGTGTAGAGTGTAGGGTGTAGAGTGTAACGTGTAGTGTGTAGGGTGTAGCGTGTAGCGTGTAGGGTGTAACGTGTAGCGTGTAGGGTGCAGGGTGTAGAGTGTAACGTGTAGCGTGTAGGGTGTAGCGTGTAGCGTGTAGGGTGTAGCGTGTAGCGTGTAGTGTGTAGCGTGTAGGGTGTAGGGTGTAGAGTGTAGCGTGTAGCGTGTAGGGTGTAGGGTGTAGAGTGCAGAGTGTAGGGTGTAGAGTGTAGCGTGTAGAGTGTAGGGTGTAGGGTGTAGAGTGTAGGGTGTAGAGTGTAGGGTGTAGAGTGTAACGTGTAGTGTGTAGGGTGTAGCGTGTAGGGTGTAGAGTGTAACGTGTAGCGTGTAGGGTGTAGCGTGTAGCGTGTAGGGTGTAGCGTGTAGCGTGTAGTGTGTAGCGTGTAGGGTGTAGGGTGTAGAGTGTAGCGTGTAGGGTGTAGAGTGTAACGTGTAGCCTGTAGGGTGTAGCGTGTAGCGTGTAGGGTGTAGCGTGTAGCGTGTAGTGTGTAGCGTGTAGGGTGTAGGGTGTAGAGTGTAGCGTGTAGGGTGTAGCATGTAGCGTGTAGGGTATAGGGTGTATAGTGTAGAGTGTAGCGTGTAGTGTGAAGCATGCAGGGTGTAGGGTGTCGGGTATAGCGTGTAGGGTGTAGGGTGTAGAGTGTAGGAAGTAGCGTGTATGGTGTAGAGTGTAGCGTGTATTGTGTAGAGTGTAGAGTGTAGCGTGTAGGGTGTAGAGTGTAGCGTGTTGCGTGTAGGGTGTAGAGTGTAGCGTGTAGAGTGTAGCGTGTAGCGTGTAGAGTGTAGCGTGTAGGGTGTAGAGTATAGTGTGTAGCGTGTAGGGTGTATGGTGTAGAGTGTAGAGTGTAGAGTGTAGCGTGTTGCATGTAGGTTGTACAGTGTAGCGTGTAGCGTGTAGAGTGTAGGGTGTAGAGTGTAGCGTGTAGCGTGTAGAGTGTAGGGTGTAGAGTGTAGCGTGTAGCGTGTAGAGTGTAGCGTGTAGCGTGTAGGTTGTAGAGTGTAGCGTGTAGCGTGTAGGGTGTAGGGTGTAGCGTGTAGCGTGTAGAGTGTAGAGTGTAGCGTGTAGCATGTAGAGTGTAGAGTGTAGCATGTAGGGTGTAGAGTGTAGCGCGTAGCGTGTAGGGTGTAGGGTGTAGAGTGTAGCGTGTAGCGTGTAGAGTGTACGGTGTAGAGTGTAGGGTGTAGCGTGTAGGGTGTAGAGTGTAGCGTGTAGCGTGTAGGGTTAAGCTACACGCTACACCCTACACTCTACACCCTACACCGTACACGCTACACGCTACACTCTACACGCTACACCCTTCACTCTACACCCTACACTCTACATGCTACACTCTACACCCTACACGGTACACCCTACAATCTACACGCTACATGCTACACTCTACACTCTACACCCTACACCCTACACGCTACATGCTACACTCTACACCCTACACGCTACACTCTACACCCTACACGCTACATGCTACACTCTACACCATACACCCTACACGCTACATGCTACACGCTACACTCTACACCCTACACGCTAGGGTGTAGAGTGTAATATGTAGCGTGTAGTTTGTAGCGTTTAGCTTGTAGGGTGTAGCGGGTAGCGTGTAGGGTGTAGAGTGTAGCGTGTAGCGTGTAGCATGTAGGGTGTAGGGTGTAGAGTGTAGCGTGTAGGGTGTAGAGTGTAGGGTGTAGGATGTAGAGTGTAGGGTTTAGAGTGTAATGTGTAGCGTGTAGGGTGTAGCGTGTAGCATGTAGGGTGTAGGGTGTGGAGTGTAGGGTGTAGCGTGTAGGGTGTAGAGTGTAGCGTGTAGCGTGTAGGGTGTAGGGTGTAGAGTGTAGGGTGTAGCGTGTAGGGTGTAGAGTGTAGCGTGTAGGGTGTAGCGTGTAGCGTGCAGGGTGTAGAGTGTAGCGTATAGCGTGTAGGGTGTAGAGTGTAGGGTGTAGCGTGTAGGGTGTAGAGTGTAGGGTGTAGCGTGTAGGGTGTAGGGTGTAGGGTGTAGCGTGTAGGGTGTAGAGTGTAGCGTGTAGCGTGTAGGGTGTAGGGTGTAGGGTGTAGCATGTAGTGTATAGCGTGTAGCGTGTAGGGTGTAGCATGTAGCATGTAGCGTGTAGCGTGTAGCATGTAGAGTGTAGGGTGTAGGGTGTAGGGTGTAGCATGTAGAGTGTAGGGTGTAGGGTGTAGCGTGTAGAGTGTAGGGTATAGAGTGTAGCGTCTAGGGTGTAGAGTGTAGCGTGTAGCGTGTAGGGTGTAGAGTGTAGCGTGTAGGGTGTAGAATATAGCGTGTAGAGAGTAGGGTGTAGGGTGTAGAGTGTAGGGTGTAGGGTGTAGAGTGTAACGTGTAGCGTGTAGGGTGTAGCGTGTAGCGTGTAGGGTGTAGGGTGTAGAGTGTAGGGTGTAGCGTGTAGGGTGTAGCGTGTAGCGTGTAGGGTGTAGGGTGTAGAGTGTAGGGTGTAGCGTGTAGGGTGTAGCGTGTAACGTGTAGCGTGTAGAGTGTAGCGTCTAGGGTATAGGGTGTAGCGTGTAGCGTGTAGATTGTAGCGTGTAGGGTGTAGGGTGTAGCGTGTAGCGTGTAGGGTGTAGAGTGTAGCGTGTAGTGTGTAGGGTGTAGGGTGTAGAGTGCAGAGTGTAGGGTGTAGAGTGTAGCGTGTAGAGTGTAGGGTGTAGAGTGTAGGGTGTAGAGTGTAACGTGTAGTGTGTAGGGTGTAGCGTGTAGCGTGTAGGGTGTAGCGTGTAGCGTGTAGGGTGCAGGGTGTAGAGTGTAACGTGTAGCGTGTAGGGTGTAGCGTGTAGCGTGTAGGGTGTAGCGTGTAGCGTGTAGTGTGTAGCGTGTAGGGTGTAGGGTGTAGAGTGTAGCGTGTAGCGTGTAGGGTGTAGGGTGTAGAGTGCAGAGTGTAGGGTGTAGAGTGTAGCGTGTAGAGTGTAGGGTGTAGAGTGTAGGGTGTAGAGTGTAACGTGTAGTGTGTAGGGTGTAGCGTGTAGGGTGTAGGGTGTAGAGTGTAACGTGTAGCGTGTAGGGTGTAGCGTGTAGCGTGTAGGGTGTAGCGTGTAGCGTGTAGTGTGTAGCGTGTAGAGTGTAGAGTGTAGCGTGTAGCATGTAGAGTGTAGAGTGTAGCGTGTAGGGTGTAGAGTGTAGCGCGTAGCGTGTAGGGTGTAGGGTGTAGAGTGTAGCGTGTAGCGTGTAGAGTGTAGCGTGCAGAGTGTAGGGTGTAGAGTGTAGGGTGTAGAGTGTAACGTGTAGTGTGTAGGGTGTAGCGTGTAGGGTGTAGGGTGTAGAGTGTAACGTGTAGCGTGTAGGGTGTAGCGTGTAGCGTGTAGGGTGTAGCGTGTAGCGTGTAGTGTGTAGCGTGTAGAGTGTAGAGTGTAGCGTGTAGCATGTAGAGTGTAGAGTAGTGTAGCGTGTAGGGTGTAGAGTGTAGCGCGTAGCGTGTAGGGTGTAGGGTGTAGAGTGTAGCGTGTAGCGTGTAGAGTGTACGGTGTAGAGTGTAGGGTGTAGCGTGTAGGGTGTAGAGTGTAGCGTGTAGCGTGTAGGGTTAAGCTACACGCTACACACTAAACACAAAAAGAAAAGGATATGCAAACCAATGGGATCCACCTTAAATAGTCAATTTTATTGCACAAAACTAGTAATCCACAAACAGAACCAGGCAAAACATACATTTAAAAACATTTAAAACACTAGTATGGCTGAATAGGCCATAAGTAATTTTACCCGAGGGAATGAAGGAAGCTAATACTTTACAGCATATGTGAGACAGGAGAAATAACCAGAGAGAAAAAATTGCTAGGTATGCGGGTACACCAATCTTAGTCAAATCTACATATAAGAAGCCTATTGTTTACTGCCAACTGTGACCCCCTGAGTACTATGACAGGAAACATATACTCCAGCCTAGTATCTGGAAGAAATACATCATGGATCCTATTTTGTTCAACACAGCATGCGTGCGCACAGTTGGTAAGCAAATGAAAGCAGACCCCTATAGAAAGGTAATCAGGGAAATAGATATGCTGCAGTACTACAAAATCCTAGTTATTTGGATAAATGTATGCATACAGACGCCTTGTGGAAATACAAAGAATCAGGATCCATTGTCCTAAGGCTTGGAAAAATGCCAGGCCATGCATGAAGTAAATAGGTGTAATTCCATAGCAGTTGTAAAGATAAGTTACACAAGTCCTGTCCCTCGGGAAAAAAACAAAGGAAGCCCTTTACCCCACGCGTATCGACGCTACTCAAGCGTCTTCATCAGAGGAAAAAGTGACACCCTACACGCTACACGCTACACTCTACACCCTACACGCTACACCCTACACTCTACACGCTACATGCTACACTACACCCTACATGCTACACTCTACACTCTGCTCCCTACTGTCTACACGCTACACTCTATACCCTACACTCTACACGCTACGCGCTACACGCTACACACTACACGCTACACCCTACATGCTACACTTTACACTCTACACGCTACACTCTACACTCTACACACTACACTCTACACCGTACACCCTACACCCTACTCTACATGCTACACGCTACACGCTACATGCTACACCCTACGCGCTTCACCCTACACCCTACACGCTACACGCTACATGCTACACTCTACACCCTACACTCTTCACCCTACACGCTACACGCTACACTCTACACGCTAAACGCTACAGCTTATACCCTACACTCTACACCGTACACCCTACACGCTACACTCTACACCCTGCACGCTATACCCTACACCCTACACCCTACATGCTACACCCTACACTCTACACCCTACACCCTACATGCTACACTCTACACCCTACACCCTACTCTACATGCTACACGCTACACGGTACATGATACACGCTACACCCTACACGCTACACGCTACACCCTACACGCTACACGCTACACGCTACACTCTACACCCTACACGCTACACCCTACACCCTACTCCCTACACTCTACACGCTACACGCTACACCCTACACCCTACACTGTACACCCTACACCCTGCACGCTACACTCTACACTCTGCTCCCTACTCTCTACATGCTACACTCTATACCCTACACTCTACACGCTACGCGCTACACGCTACACACTACACCCTACACGCTACACTTTACACTCTACACGCTACACTCTACACTCTATACACTACACTCTACACCCTACACCCTACTCTACATGCTACACGCTACACGCTACATGCTACACCCTACACGCTACACCCTACACCCTACACGCTACACGCTACACGCTACACGCTACACTCTACACCCTACACTCTACACCCTACACGCTACACACTACACGCTACACTCTACACGCTAAACGCTACAGCTTATACCCTACACTCTACACCGTACACCCTACACGCTACACTCTACACCCTACATGCTACACCCTACACCCTACACCCTACATGCTACACCCTACACTCTACACCCTACACCCTACACGCTACACCCTACGCCCTGCACGCCACACACTACACTCTACACGCTACACTCTACACTCTACACACTACACTCTACACCCTACACCCTACTCTACATGCTACACGCTACACGCTACATGCTACACCCTACACGCTACACCCTACACCCTACACGCTACACGCTACACGCTACACTCTACACCCTACACTCTACACCATACACGCTACACGCTACACGCTACACTCTACACGCTAAACGCTACAGCTTATACCCTACACTCTACACCGTACACCCTACACGCTACACTCTACACCCTACATGCTACACCCTACACCCTACATGCTACACCCTACACTCTACACCCTACACGCTACACCCTACGCCCTGCATGCCACACACTACACTCTACACGCTACACCCTACACGCTACACTCTACACGCTACACGCTACACGCTACACTCTACACCCTACACGCTACACTCTACACCCTACACACTACACTCTACACGGTACACGCTACACGCTACGCCCTACACCCTACACGCTACATGTTACACTCTACACCCTACACTCTACACCCTACACGCTACACCCTACACCCTACACGCTACACACTACACGCTACACTCTACACCCTACACGCTGCACTCTATACGCTACACGGTACACGCTACACGCTACACCCTACACTGTACACCCTACACCCTACACGCTACACTCTACACGCTACATGCTACACCCTACACCCTACACGCTATACGCTACACTCTACACCCTGCACGCTACACGCTACACGCTACACCCTACACGCTACACTCTACACCCTACACGCTACACTCTACATGCTACACGCTACACGCTACATGCTACACGCTACACCCTACACGCTACACTCTACACCCTACACCCTACACCCTACACGCTACACTCTACACCCTACACGCTACACCCTACACTCTACACCCTACACCCTACACGCTACTCGCTACACTCTACACCCTACCCGCTACACTCTACACGCTACACGCTACACTCTACACTCTACACGCTACACGCTACACTCTACACCCTACACGCAACACGCTACACTCTACACCCTACACGCTACACTCTGCACGCAACACGCTACACTCTACACCCTACACGCTACACTCTGCACGCTACACGCTACACCCTACACCCTACATGCTACACTCTACACGCTACACGCTACACTCTACACCATACACGCTACATCCTACACTCTACACCCTACACCCTACACGCTATACCCGACACCCTACACCCTACATGCTTCACCCTACACGCTACACTCTACACTCTACACCCTACACGCTACATGCTACACTCTACACGCTACACTCTACACCCTACACGCTACACACTACATCCTACACCCTACACGCTATACGCTACACTCTACACCCTGCACGCTACACGCTACACTCTACACCCTACACGCTACACTCTACACCCTACACGCTACACCCTACACTCTACACTCTCCACCCTACACGCTACACGCTACACTCTACACGCTACACCCTACACACTACACTCTACACCCTACACGCAACACCCTACACTCTACACCCTACACCCTAAACCCTACACGCTACACCCTACACGCTACACTCTACACCCTACACCCTACACTCTACACCCTACACGCTACACGCTACACTCTACACCCTACACCCTACACACGCTACACGCTACACCCTACACTCTACACGCTACATGCTACACTCTACACCCTACACGATACATGCTACACCCTACACGCTACAGCCTACACGCTACACTCTACACCCTACAAGCTACACGCTACACCCTACACTCTACACCCTACACCGTACACGCTACACGCTACACTCTACACGCTACACCCTTCACTCTACACCCTACACTCTACATGCTACACTACAGCCTACACGGTACACCCTACAATCTACACGCTACATGCTACACTCTACACTCTACACCCTACACCCTACACGCTACATGCTACACTCTACACCCTACATGCTACACTCTACACCCTACACGCTACATGCTACACTCTACACCATACACCCTACACGCTACATGCTACACGCTACACTCTACACCCTGCACGCTACACGCTACACTCTACACCCTACACGCTACACTCTACACCCTACACGCTACACCCTACACTCTACACTCTCCACCCTACACGCTACACGCTACACTCTACACGCTACACCCTACACGCTACACTCTACACCCTACACGCAACACCCTACACTCTACACCCTACACCCTAAACCCTACACGCTACACCCTACACGCTACACTCTACACCCTACACCCTACACTCTACACCCTACACGCTACACGCTACACTCTACACCCTACACCCTACACACGCTACACGCTACACCCTACACTCTACACGCTACATGCTACACTCTACACCCTACACGATACATGCTACACCCTACACGCTACAGCCTACACGCTACACTCTACACCCTACAAGCTACACGCTACACGCTACACCCTACACTCTACACCCTACACCGTACACGCTACACGCTACACTCTACACGCTACACCCTTCACTCTACACCCTACACTCTACATGCTACACTACAGCCTACACGGTACACCCTACAATCTACACGCTACATGCTACACTCTACACTCTACACCCTACACCCTACACGCTACATGCTACACTCTACACCCTACATGCTACACTCTACACCCTACACGCTACATGCTACACTCTACACCATACACCCTACACGCTACATGCTACACGCTACACTCTACACCCTACACGCTACACGCTAGGGTGTAGAGTGTAATATGTAGCGTGTAGTTTGTAGCGTTTAGCTTGTAGGGTGTAGCGGGTAGCGTGTAGGGTGTAGAGTGTAGCGTGTAGCGTGTAGCATGTAGGGTGTAGGGTGTAGAGTGTAGAGTGTAGCGTGTAGGGTGTAGAGTGTAGGGTGTAGGATGTAGAGTGTAGGGTTTAGAGTGTAATGTGTAGCGTGTAGGGTGTAGCGTGTAGCATGTAGGGTGTAGGGTGTGGAGTGTAGGGTGTAGCGTGTAGGGTGTAGAGTGTAGCGTGTAGGATGTAGCGTGTAGCGTGCAGGGTGTAGAGTGTAGCATATAGCGTGTAGGGTGTAGAGTGTAGGGTGTAGCGTGTAGGGTGTAGAGTGTAGGGTGTAGCGTGTAGGGTGTAGAGTGTAGCGTGTAGCGTGTAGGGTGTAGGGTGTAGGGTGTAGCATGTAGTGTGTAGCGTGTAGCGTGTAGGGTGTAGCATGTAGCATGTAGCGTGTAGCGTGTAGCATGTAGAGTGTAGGGTGTAGGGTGTAGCATGTAGAGTGTAGGGTGTAGGGTGTAGCGTGTAGCGTGTAGGGTGTAGAGTGTAGCGTGTAGTGTGTAGGGTGTAGGGTGTAGAGTGCAGAGTGTAGGGTGTAGAGTGTAGCCTGTAGTGTGCAGGGTGTAGAGTGTAGCATGTAGCGTGTAGGGTGTAGGGTGTAGAGTGCAGAGTGTAGGGTGTAGAGTGTAGCGTGTAGAGTGTAGGGTGTAGAGTGTAGGGTGTAGAGTGTAACGTGTAGCGTGTAGAGTGTACGGTGTAGAGTGTAGGGTGTAGAGTGTAGCGTGTAGGGTGTAGAGTGTAGCGTGTAGCGTGTAGAGTGTAGAGTGTAGCGTGTAGCATGTAGAGTGTATAGTGTAGCGTGTAGGGTGTAGAGTGTAGCGCGTAGCGTGTAGGGTGTAGGGTGTAGAGTGTAGCGTGTAGCGTGTAGAGTGTACGGTGTAGAGTGTAGGGTGTAGCGTGTAGGGTGTAGAGTGTAGCGTGTAGCGTGTAGGGTTAAGCTACACGCTACACACTAAACACAAAAAGAAAAGGATATGCAAACCAATGGGATCCACCTTAAATAGTCAATTTTATTGCACAAAACTAGTAATCCACAAACAGAACCAGGCAAAACATACATTTAAAAACATTTAAAACACTAGTATGGCTGAATAGGCCATAAGTAATTTTACCCGAGGGAATGAAGGAAGCTAATACTTTACAGCATATGTGAGACAGGAGAAATAACCAGAGAGAAAAAATTGCTAGGTATGCGGGTACTCCAATCTTAGTCAAATCTACATATAAGAAGCCTATTGTTTACTGCCAACTGTGACCCCCTGAGTACTATGACAGGAAACATACTCCAGCCTAGTATCTGGAAGAAATACATCATGGATCCTATTTTGTTCAACACAGCATGCGTGCGCACAGTTGGTAAGCAAATGAAAGCAGACCCCTATAGAAAGGTAATCAGGGAAATAGATATGCTGCAGTACTACAAAATCCTAGTTATTTGGATAAATGTATGCATACAGACGCCTTGTGGAAATACAAAGAATCAGGATCCATTGTCCTAAGGCTTGGAAAAATGCCAGGCCATGCATGAAGTAAATAGGTGTAATTCCATAGCAGTTGTAAAGATAAGTTACCAAAGTCCTGTCCCTCAGGAAAAAAACAAAGGAAGCCCTTTACCCCACGCGTATCGACGCTACTCAAGCGTCTTCATCAGAGGAAAAAGTGACACCCTACACGCTACACGCTACACTCTACACCCTACACGCTACACTCTACACCCTACACGCTACACCCTACACTCTACACGCTACATGCTACACTCTACACCCTACACAATACACGCTACTTGCTACACCCTACATGCTACACTCTACACGCTACACGCTACACCCTACACGGTACACCCTACACCCTACACCCTACACCCTACACGCTACACGCTACACCCTACACCCTACACCCTACACGCTACAATCTACACGCTACACCCTACACCCTACACCCTACACGCTACAATCTACACGCTACACGCTACACACTATACGCTACACGCTAGACGCTACACTCTACACCCTACACGCTACACCCTACACTCTACACCCTACACCCTACACGCTACACGCTACACGCTACACCCTACACGCTACACCCTACACTCTACACCCTACACCCTACACGCTACACGCTACACGCTACACCCTACACGCTACACCCTACACTCTACACCCTACACGCTACACCCTGCACGCTACACGTTACACTCTACACCCTACACCCTACACTCTACACCCTACACCCTACTCTCTACACGCTACACTCTACACCCTACACGCTACACTCTACACTCTACACCCTACACCCTACACGCTACACGCTACACTCTACACGCTAAACGCTACAGCTTATACCCTACACTCTACACCGTACACCCTACATGCTACACTCTACACCCTACACGCTACACCCTACACCCTACACCCTACATGCTACACCCTACACTCTACACCCTACACCCTACACGCTACACCCTATGCCCTGCACGCCACACACTACACTCTACACGCTACACCCTACACTGTACACCCTACACCCTACACGCTACACGCTACACCCTACACACTACACGCTACTCGCTACACTCTACACCCTACACGCTACACTCTACACTCTACTCCCTACTCTCTACACGCTACACTCTATACCCTACACTCTACACGCTACGCGCTACACGCTACACACTACACACTACACGCTACACTTTACACTCTACACGCTACACACTACACGCTACACGCTACACTCTACACCCTACACGCTACACTCCACACCCTACACGCTACACCCTACACCCTACTCCCTACACTCTACACGCTACACGCTACACCCTACACCCTACACTGTACACCCTACACCCTACATGCTACACTCTACACTCGGCTCCCTACTCTCTACACGCTACACTCTATACCCTACACTCTACACGCTACGCGCTACACGCTACACACTACACGCTACACCCTACACGCTACACTTTACACTCTACACGCTACACTCCACTCTACACACTACACTCTACACCCTACACCGTACACCCTACTCTACATGCTACACGCTACACGCTACATGCTACACCCTACAGGCTTCACCCTACACCCTACACGCTATACGCTACACGCTACACTCTACACCCTACACTCTACACCCTACACGCTACACGCTACACTCTACACGCTAAACGCTACAGCTTATACCCTACACTCTACACCGTACACCCTACACGCTACACTCTACACCCTACACGCTACACCCTACACCCTACATGCTACACCCTACACTCTACACCCTACACCCTACATGCTACACTCTACACCCTACACCCTACTCTACATGCTACACGCTACACGGTACATGATACACGCTACACCCTACACGCTACACGCTACACCCTACACGCTACACGCTACACTCTGCACCCTACACGCTACACCCTACTCCCTACACTCTACACGCTACACGCTACACCCTACACCCTACACTGTACACCCTACACCCTACATGCTACACCCTACACTCTACACCCTACACCCTACATGCTACACTCTACACCCTACACCCTACTCTACATGCTACACGCTACACGGTACATGATACACGCTACACCCTACACGCTACACGCTACACCCTACACGCTACACGCTACACTCCACACCCTACACGCTACACCCTACACCCTACTCCCTACACTCTACACGCTACACGCTACACCCTACACCCTACACTGTACACCCTACACCCTACATGCTACACTCTACACTCTGCTCCCTACTCTCTACACGCTACACTCTATACCCTACACTCTACACGCTACGCGCTACACGCTACACACTACACGCTACACCCTACACGCTACACTTTACACTCTACACGCTACACTCTACACTCTACACACTACACTCTACACCCTACACCTTACACCCTACTCTACATGCTACACGCTACACGCTACATGCTACACCCTACACGCTACACCCTACACCCTACACGCTACACGCTACACTCTACACCCTACACTCTACACCCTACACGCTACACGCTACACGCTACACGATACAATCTACACGCTAAACGCTACAGCTTATACCCTACACTCTACACCGTACACCCTACACGCTACACTCTACACCCTACACGCTACACCCTACACCCTACACCCTACATGCTACACCCTACACTCTACACCCTACACCCTACACGCTACACCCTACACCCTACACTCTACACCCTACACCCTACACGCTACACGCTACACCCTACGCCCTGCACGCCACACACTACACTCTACACGCTACACCATACACGCTACACTCTACACGCTACACGCTACACGCTACACTCTACACCCTACACGCTACACTCTACACCCTACACACTACACTCTACACGCTACACGGTACACGCTACACGCTACGCCCTACACCCTACACGCTACATGTTACACTCTACACCCTACACGCTACACTCTACACCCTACACGCTACACCCTACACCCTACACGCTACACACTACACGCTACACTCTACACCCTACACGCTGCACTCTATACGCTACACGGTACACGCTACACGCTACACCCTACACCCTACATGCTACACGCTACACCCTACACTGTACACCCTACACCCTACACGCTACACTCTACACGCTACATGCTACACCCTACACTCTACACCCTACACGCTATACGCTACACTCTACACCCTGCACGCTACACGCTACACGCTACACCCTACACGCTACACTCTACACCCTACACGCTACACTCTACATGCTACACGCTACACGCTACATGCTACACGCTACACCCTACACGCTACACTCTACACCCTACACCCTACACCCTACACGCTACACTCTACACCCTACACGCTACTCGCTACACTCTACACCCTACCCGCTACACTCTACACGCTACACGCTACACTCTACACTCTAAACGCTACACGCTACACTCTACACCCTACACGCAACACGCTACACTCTACACCCTACACGCTACACTCTGCACGCTACACGCTACACCCTACACCCTACACGCTACAGTCTACACGCTACACGCTACACTCTACACCATACACGCTACACCCTACACTCTGCACCCTACACCCTACACGCTATACCCGACACCCTACACCCTACATGCTTCACCCTACACGCTACACTCTACACTCTACACCCTACACCCTACACGCTACATGCTACACTCTACACGCTACACTCTACACCCTACACGCTACACTCTACATCCTACACCCTACACGCTATACGCTACACTCTACACCCTGCACGCTACACGCTACACTCTACACCCTACACGCTACACTCTACGCCCTACACGCTACACCCTACACTCTACACTCTCCACCCTACACGCTACACGCTACACTCTACACGCTACACCCTACACGCTACACTCCACACCCTACACGCAACACCCTACACTCTACACCCTACACCCTAAACCCTACACGCTACACCCTACACGCTACACTCTACACCCTACACCCTACACTCTACACCCTACACGCTACACTCTACACCCTACACCCTACACACGCTACACGCTACACGCTACACTCTACACCCTACACGCTACACTCTACACCCTACACGCTACACCCTACACGCTACACCCTACACTTTACACGCTACATGCTACACTCTACACCCTACACGATACATGCTACACCCTACACGCTACAGCCTACATGCTACACGCTACACTCTACACCCTACAAGCTACACGCTACACGCTACACCCTACACTCTACACCCTACACCGTACACGCTACACGCTACACTCTACACGCTACACCCTTCACTCTACACCCTACACCCTACATGCTACACTCTACACCCTACATGGTACACCCTACAATCTACACGCTACATGCTACACTCTACACTCTACACCCTACACCCTACACGCTACATGCTACACTCTACACCCTACACGCTACACTCTACACCCTACACGCTACATGCTACACTCTACACCCTACACCCTACACGCTACATGCTACACGCTACACTCTACACCCTACACGCTAGGGTGTAGAGTGTAATATGTAGCGTGTAGTTTGTAGCGTTTAGCTAGTAGGGTGTAGCGTGTAGCGTGTAGGGTGTAGAGTGTAGCTTGTAGCGTGTAGCATGTAGGGTGTAGGGTGTAGAGTGTATAGTGTAGCGTGTAGGGTGTAGAGTGTAGGGTGTAGGATGTAGAGTGTAGGGTTTAGAGTGTAATGTGTAGCGTGTAGGGTGTAGCGTGTAGCATGTAGGGTGTAGGGTGTGGAGTGTAGGGTGTAGCGTGTAGGGTGTAGAGTGTAGCGTGTAGCGTGTAGGGTGTAGGGTGTAGAGTGTAGGGTGTAGCGTGTAGGGTGTAGAGTGTAGCGTGTAGGGTGTAGCGTGTAGCGTGCAGGGTGTAGAGTGTAGCGTATAGCGTGTAGGGTGTAGGGTGTAGGGTGTAGCGTGTAGTGTGTAGCGTGTAGCGTGTAGGGTGTAGCGTGTAGCATGTAGGGTGTAGAGTGTAGGGTGTAGGGTGTAGAATATAGCGTGTAGAGAGTAGGGTGTAGGGTGTAGAGTGTAGGGTGTAGGGTGTAGAGTGTAACGTGTAGCGTGTAGGGTGTAGCGTGTAGCGTGTAGGGTGTAGGGTGTAGAGTGTAGGGTGTAGTGTGTAGGGTGTAGCGTGTATCGTGTAGCGTGTAGAGTGTAGCGTCTAGCGTATAGGGTGTAGCGTGTAGCGTGTAGATTGTAGCGTGTAGGGTGTAGCGTGTAGCGTGTAGGGTGTAGAGTGTAGCGTGTAGCGTGTAGGGTGTAGGGTGTAGAGTGCAGAGTGTAGGGTGTAGAGTGTAGCGTGTAGAGTGTAAGGTGTAGAATGTAGGGTGTAGAGTGTAACGTGTAGTGTGTAGGGTGTAGCGTGTAGCGTGTAGGGTGTAGCGTGTAGCGTGTAGGGTGCAGGGTGTAGAGTGTAACGTGTAGCGTGTAGGGTGTAGCGTGTAGCGTGTAGGGTGTAGCGTGTAGCGTGTAGTGTGTAGCGTGTAGGGTGTAGGGTGTAGAGTGTAGCGTGTAGGGTGTAGCATGTAGCGTGTAGGGTGTAGGGTGTATAGTGTAGAGTGTAGCGTGTAGTGTGAAGCATGCAGGGTGTAGGGTGTCGGGTATAGCGTGTAGGGTGTAGGGTGTAGAGTGTAGGGTGTAGCGTGTATGGTGTAGAGTGTAGCGTGTAGAGTGTAGCGTGTAGGGTGTAGCGTGTAGCGTGTAGCGTGCAGAGTGTAGCGTGTAGGGTGTAGAGTGTAGCGTGTTGCGTGTAGGGTGTAGCGTGTAGGGTGTAGAGTATAGTGTGTAGCGTGTAGGGTGTAGGGTGTAGAGTGTAGGGTGTAGCGTGTAGCGTGTAGGGTGTAGGGTGTAGATTGTAGCGTGTAGGGTGTAGGGTGTAGCGTGTAGGGTGTAGGGTGTAGAGTGTAGCGTGTAGCGTGTAGGGTGTAGGGTGTAGAGTGTAGAGTGTAGGGTGTAGAGTGTAGCGTGTAGAGTGTAGGGTGTAGAGTGTAGGGTGTAGAGTGTAACGTGTAGCGTGTATTGTGTAGCGTGTAGCATGTAGGGTGTAGCGTGTAGGGTGCAGGGTGTAGAGTGTAGCGTTTAGGGTGTAGAATGTAACGTGTAGCGTGTAGAGTGTAGCGTGTAGCGTGTAGGGTGTAGGGTGTAGAGTGTAACGTGTAGCGTGTAGGGTGTAGCGTGTAGCGTGTAGGGTGTAGCGTGTAGTGTGTAGCGTGTAGAGTGTAGGGTGTAGAGTGTAGCGTGTAGGTTGTAGCATGTAGCGTGTAGGGTGTAGAGTGTAGAGTGTAGCGTGTAGGGTGAAGCATGTAGGGTGTAGTGTGTCGGGTATAGCGTGTAGGGTGTAGGGTGTAGAGTGTAGTGTGTAGCGTGTATGGTGTAGAGTGTAGCGTGTAGCGTGCAGAGTGTAGCGTGCAGGGTGTAGGGTGTAGCGTGTAGAATGCAGAGTGTAGCGTGTAGGGTGTAGGGTGTAGAGTGTAGGGTGTAGCATGTAGGGTGTAGGGTGTAGGGTGTAGCGTGTAGGGTGTAGAGTGTAGCATGTAGGGTGTACGGTGTAGAGTGTAGGGTATAAGCTGTAGCGTTTAGCGTGTAGAGTGTAGCGTGTAGCGTGTAGCGTGTAGGGTGTAGGGTGTAGAGTGTAGAGTGTAGCGTGTAGGGTGTAGAGTGTAGCGTGTAGAGAGTAGGGTGTAGGGTGTAGAGTGTAACGTGTAGCGTGTAGGGTGTAGCGTGTAGGGTGTAGAGTGTAGGGTGTAGCGTGTAGGGTGTAGCGTGTAGCGTGTAGGGTGTAGGGTGTAGAGTGTAGGGTGTAGTGTGTAGGGTGTAGCGTGTAGCGTGTAGGGTGTAGGGTGTAGAGTGTAGGGTGTAGTGTGTAGGGTGTAGCGTGTATCGTGTAGCGTGTAGAGTGTAGCGTCTAGCGTGTAGCGTATAGTGTGTAGCGTGTAGCGTGTAGATTGTAGCGTGTAGGGTGTAGGGTGTAGGGTGTAGCGTGTAGCGTGTAGGGTGTAGGGTGTAGGGTGTACCGTGTAGGGTGTAGCGTGTAGACTGTAGCATGTAGGGTGTAGCAAGTAGCGTGTATTGTGTAGGGTGTAGAGTGTAGCATGTAGCGTGTAGAGTGTAGGGTGTAGCGTGTAGGGTGTAGAGTGTAGCGTGTAGGGTGTAGAGTGTAGCGTGTAGCGTGTAGGGTGTCACTTTTTCCTCTGATGAAGACGCTTGAGTAGCGTCGATACGCGTGGGGTTCAGGGCTTCCTTTGTTTTTTTCCCGAGGGACAGGACTTGGGTAACTTATCTTTACAACTGCTATGGAATTACACCTATTTACTTCATGCATGGCCTGGCATTTTTCCAAGCCTTAGGACAATGGATCCTGATTCTTTGTATTTCCACAAGGCGTCTGTATGCATACATTTATCCAAATAACTAGGATTTTGTAGTACTGCAGCATATCTATTTCCCTGATTACCTTTCTATAGGGGTCTGTTTTCATTTGCTTACCAACTGTGCGCACGCATGCTGTGTTGAACAAAATAGGATCCATGATGTATTTCTTCCAGATACTAGGCTGGAGTATATGTTTCCTGTCATAGTACTCAGGGGGTCACAGTTGGCAGTAAACAATAGGCTTCTTATATGTAGATTTGACTAAGATTGGTGTACCCGCATACCTAGCAATTTTTTCTCTCTGGTTATTTCTCCTGTCTCACATATGCTGTAAAGTATTAGCTTCCTTCATTCCCTCGGGTAAAATTACTTATGGCCTATTCAGCCATACTAGTGTTTTAAATGTTTTTAAATGTATGTTTTGCCTGGTTCTGTTTGTGGATTACTATTTTTGTACAATAAAATTGACTATTTAACGTGGATCCCATTGGTTTGCATATCCTTTTCTTTTTGTGTTTAGTGTGTAGCGTGTAGCTTAACCCTACACGCTACACGCTACACGCTACACTCTACACCCTACACGCTACACCCTACACTCTACACCGTACACTCTACACGCTACACGCTACACTCTACACCCTACACCCTACACGCTACACACTACACTCTACACCCTACACGCTACACGCTACACGCTACACTCTACACCCTACACGCTACACCCTACACTCTACACCGTACACTCTACACGCTACACGCTACACTCTACACCCTACACCCTACACGCTACACACTACACTCTACACCCTACACGCTACACGCTACACTCTACACTCTACACGCTACACGCTACACTCTACACCCTACACGCAACACCCTACACCCTACAAACTACACGCTACACCCTACACCCTACACCCGACACGCTACACCCTACACGCTACACTCTACACGCTACACTCTACACCCTACACGTCACATGCTACACTCTACATTCTACACAATACACTCTACACGCTACACTCTACACCCTACACGCTACACTCTACACTCTACACCCTACTCTCTACACGCTACACGCTACACTCTATACCCTACACTCTACACGCTACACCCTACACCCTACACTCTACATGCTACACCCTACACCCTACACTCTACATGCTACACGCTACACGCTACACACTACACGCTACACCCTACACCCTACACCCTACACACTACACGCTACACTCTACACCCTACACGCTACACCCTACACCCTACACTCTACACGCTACACGCTACACTCTACACCCTACACGCTACACGCTACACTCTACACCCTACACGCTACACCCTACACTCTACACCGTACACTCTACACGCTACACGCTACACTCTACACCCTACACCCTACACGCTACACGCTACACTCTACACCCTACACGCTACACTCTACACTCTACACGCTACACGCTACACTCTACACCCTACACTCTACACGCTACACGCTACACGCTACACCCTTCACCCTACACTCTACACCCTACACCCTACACGCTACACGCTACACCCTACACGCTACACGTTACACTCTACACCCTACACCCTACACCCTACTCTCTACATGCTATACTCTACACCCTACACGCTACACTCTACACCCTACACGCTACACGCTACACCCTACACGCTAAACGCTACAGCTTATACCCTACACTCTACACCGTACACCCTACACGCTACACTCTACACCCTACATGCTACACCCTACACCCTACATGCTACACCCTACACTCTACACCCTACACCCTACACACTACACGCTACACCCTACACCCTACACGCTACACTCTACACGCTACACGCTACACTCTACACCCTACATGCAACACCCTACACCCTACAAACTACACGCTACACCCTACACCCTACACCCGACACGCTACACCCTACACGCTACACTCCACACGCTACACTCTACACCCTACACGCTACACTCTACACCCTACATTCTACACGCTACATGCTACACTCTACATTCTACACAATACACTCTACACGCTACACTCTAAACCCTACACGCTACACTCTACACTCTACACCCTACTCTCTACACGCTACACGCTACAATCTATACCCTACACTCTACACGCTACACCCTACACCCTACACTCTACATGCTACACCCTACACCCTACACCCTACACTCTACATGCTACACGCTACACGATACATGCTACACGCTACACCCTACACGCTACACGCTACACTCTACACACTACACGCTACACCCTACAGCCTACACCCTACACGCTACACGCTACACTCTACACCCTACACGCTACACGCTACACTCTACACCCTACACGCTACACCCTACACTCTACACCCTACACCCTACACGCTACACGCTATACTCTACACCCTACACGCTACACTCTACACGCTACACGCTACACGCTACACGCTACACTCTACACCCTACACGCAACACGCTACACTCTACACCCTACACGCTACACTCTGCACGCTACACGCTACACTCTACACCATACACGCTACACCCTACACTCTACACCCTACACCCTACACGCTATACCCGACACCCTACACCCTACATGCTTCACCCTACACGCTACACTCTACACTCTACACCCTACACCCTACACGCTACATGCTACAACCTACACGCTACACTCTACACCCTACACTCTACACGCTACACACTACACGCTACACCCTACACGCTACACCCTACACGCTACACGTTACACTCTACACCCTACACGCTACACTCTACACCCTGCACCCTACACGCTACACGCTACACCCTACATGCTACACGCTACACAATACACGCTGCACGTTACACTCTACACCCTACACTCTACACCCTACACTCTACACGCTACACTCTACACCCTACTCTCTACACTCTACACCCTACTCCCTACACGCTACACGCTACACTCTACACCCTACACCCTACACGCTACACGCTACACCCTACACGCTACAATCTACACCCTACACCCTACACGCTACACGCTACACCCTACACTCTACACCCTACACCCTACACGCTACACACTATACTCTACACCCTACACGCTACACCCTACACGCAACACGCTACACTCTACACCCTACACGCTACACTCTGCACGCTACACGCTACACCCTACACCCTACACGCTACACTCTACACGCTACACTCTACACCATACACGTTACACCCTACACCCTACACCCGACACCCTACACCCTGCATGCTTCACACTACACGCTACACTCTACACTATACACCCTACACGCTACATGCTACACCCTACACGCTACACTCTACACCCTACACCCTACACGCTACACACTACACGCTACACGCTACACCCTACACGCTACACGCTACACCCTACACGCTACACGTTACACTCTACACCCTGCACCCTACACGCTACACGCTACACCCTACATGCTACACGCTACACCCTACACGTTACACTCTACACCCTACACCCTACACCCTACACGCTACATGCTACACCCTACACGCTACACTCTACACCCTACACCCTACACGCTACACACTACACGCTACACCCTACACGCTACACCCTACACGCTACAGGTTACACTCTACACCCTACACCCTACACGCTACACTCTACACCCTACACGCTACACTCTGCACGCTACACGCTACACCCTACACCCTACATGCTACACTCTACACGCTACACTCTACACCATACACGTTACACCCTACACCCTACACCCGACACCCTACACCCTGCATGCTTCACACTACACGCTACACTCTACACTATACACCCTACACGCTACATGCTACACCCTACACGCTACACTCTACACCCTACACCCTACACGCTACACACTACACGCTACACGCTACACCCTACACGCTACACGCTACACCCTACACGCTACACGTTACACTCTACACCCTGCACCCTACACGCTACACGCTACACCCTACATGCTACACGCTACACCCTACACGTTACACTCTACACCCTACACTCTACACCCTACACCCGACACGCTACACCCTACACGCTAGATGCTACACTCTACACGATACACGCTACACCCTACACACTACACCCTACACTCTACACCCTACACCCTACACGCTACACGATACACGCTACACCCTACACACTACACCCTACACTCTACACCCTACACCCTACACGCTACACGCTACACGCTACACCCTACACGCTACACCCTACACTCTACACCCTACACCCTACACGCTACACGCTACACCCTACACGCTACACGTTACACTCTACACCCTACACCCTAGACTCTACAATCTACACCCTACACGCTACACGCTACACTCTACACCCTAGACGCTACACTCTATACCCTACACTCTACACGCTACACCCTACACCCTACACTCTACATGCTACACCCTACACCCTACACCCTACACTCTACACGCTACACGCTACACGCTACATGCTACACGCTACACCCTACACGCTACACGCTACACACTACACGCTACACCCTACACCCTACAACCTACACGCTACACGCTACACTCTACACCCTACACGCTACACCCTACACCCTACACGCTACACTCTACACCCTACACGCTACACCCTACACTCTACACCCTACACGCTACACCCTACACTCTACACCCTACACGCTATACGCTACACTCTACACCTTGCACGCTACACGCTACACCCTACACGCTACACTCTACACCCTACACGCTACACCCTACACTCTACACCCTACACCCTACACGCTACACGCTACACTCTACACCCTACACGCTACACCCTACACTCCACACCCTACACCCTACATGCTACACGCTACACCCTACACGCTACACATTACACTCTAAACCCTACACTCTACATCCTACACCCTACACTCTACACCCTACACGCTACACTCTACACTCTACACCCTACACCCTACATGCTACACGCTACACGCTACACTCTACACCCTACACGCTACACGCTACACCCTACTAGCTAAACGCTACAAACCACACGCTACATATTACACTCTACACCCTAGCGTGTAGTGTGTAGGGTGTAGAGTGTAGCGTGTAGCATGTAGCGTGTAGGGTGTAGGGTGTAGAGTGTAGCATGTAGCGTGTAGGGTGTAGGGTGTAGAGTGTAGAGTGTAGCATGTAGCGTGTAGATTGTAGGGTGTACCGTTTAGGGTGTAGAGTGTAGCATGTAGGGTGTAGGGTGTAGAGTGAAGGGTGTAGCGTGTAGAGTGTAGCGTGTAGCGTGTACGGTGTAGGGTGTAGAGTGTAGGGTGTAGCGTGTAGCTTGTAGAGTGTAGAGTGTAGCGTGTAGCGTGTAGGCTGTAGCGTGTAGGGTGTAGCATGTATCGTGTAGGGTGTAGGGTGTAGAGTGTAGGGTGTAGGGTGTAGAGTGTAGCGTGTAGAGTGTAGCGTGTAGGGTGTAGAGTGTAGCGTGTAGCGTGTAGCGTGTGTAGGGTGTAGGGTGTAGAGTGTAGCGTGTAGCGTGTAGGGTGTAGAGTGTAGGGTGTAGGGTGTAGAGTGTAGCGTGTAGGGTGTAGCGTGTAGGGTTTAGGGTGTAGGGTGTAGAGTGTAGGGTGTTGCGTGTAGGGTGTGGAGTGTAGCATGTAGGGTGTAGCATGTAGAGTGTAGCGTGTAGCGTGTAGGGTGGAGAGTGTAGAGTGTAGGGTGTAGCGTGTAGGGTGTAGAGTGTAGCGTGTAGGGTGTAGAGTGTAGCGTGTAGCGTGCAGGGTGTAGAGTGTAGCGTATAGCGTGTAGGGTGTAGGATGTAGAGTGTAGCGTGTAGGGTGTAGAGTGTAGCGTTTAGAGTGTAGCATGTAGCGTGTAGGGTGTAGGGTGTAGAGTGTAGAGTGTAGCGTGTAGGGTGAAGCATGTAGGGTGTAGGGTGTCGGGTATAGCGTGTAGGGTGTAGGGTGTAGAGTGTAGGGTGTAGCGTGTATGGTGTAGAGTGTAGCGTGTAGCGTGTAGAGTGTAGCGTGTAGGGTGTAGGGTGTAGCGTGCAGAGTGTAGCGTGTAGGGTGTAGAGTGTAGCATGTTGCGTGTAGGGTGTAGAGTGTAGCGTGTAGCGTGTAGAGTGTTGAGTGTAGCGTGTAGCGTGTAGAGTGTAGCGGGTAGGGTGTAGAGTGTAGCGAGTAGCGTGTAGGGTGTAGGGTGTAGAGTGTAGGGTGTAGCGTGTAGGGTGTAGAGTGTAGCGTGTAGGGTGTAGGGTGTAGAGTGTAGCGTGTAGGGTGTAGCGTGTAGCATGTAGCGTGTAGCGTGTAGCATGTAGAGTGTAGCGTGTAGGGTGTAGAGTGTAGCGTGTAGGGTGTAGCGTGTAGCGTGTAGCGTGCAGGGTGTAGAGTGTAGCGTATAGCGTGTAGGGTGTAGAGTGTAGGGTGTAGCATGTAGCGTGTAGAGTGTAGCGTGTAGGGTGTAGGGTGTACAGTGTAGGGTGTAGAGTGTAGCGTGTAGTGTGTAGCGTGTAGGGTGTAGGGTGCAGCGTGTAGGGTGTAGAGTGTAGCGTGTAGGGTGTAGCGTGTAGTGTGTAGCGTGTAGCGCGTAGCGTGTAGAGTGTAGGGTATAGAGTGTAGCGTGTAGAGAGTAGGGAGCAGAGTGTAGAGTGTAGCAAGTAGGGTGTAGGGTGTACAGTGTAGGGTGTAGGGTGTAGCATGTAGCGTGTAGAGTGTAGGGAGTAGGGTGTAGGGTGTAGCGTGTAGGGTGTGGAGTGTAGCGTGTAGGGTGTAGCGTGTAGCGTGTAGCGTGTAGGGTGTAGCGTGTATCATGTACCGTGTAGCGTGTAGCATGTAGAGTAGGGTGTAGGGTGTAGAGTGTAGCATGTAGGGTGTAGGGTGTAGAGTGTAGGGTGTAGCATGTAGGGTGTAGGGTGTAGGGTGTAGCATGTAGGGTGTAGAGTGTAGCGTGTAGGGTGTACGGTGTAGAGTGTAGGGTATAAGCTGTAGCGTTTAGCGTGTAGAGTGTAGCGTGTAGCGTGTAGGGTGCAGAGTGTAGGGTGTAGAGTGTAGCGTGTAGCGTGTAGCGTGTAGGGTGTAGGGTGAAGCGTGTAGGGTGTAGCATGTAGCGTGTAGCGTGTAGCATGTAGAGTAGGGTGTAGGGTGTAGGGTGTAGAGTGTAGTGTGTAGAGTGTGGAGTGTAGCGTGTAGAGTGTAAAGTGTAGCGTGTAGGGTGTAGCGTGTAGTGTGTAGCGTGTAGAGAGTAGGGAGCAGAGTGTAGAGTGTAGCATGTAGGGTGTAGGGTGTACAGTGTAGGGTGTAGGGTGTAGCGTGTAGCGTGTAGAGTGTAGGGAGTAGGGTGTAGGGTGTAGCGTGTAGGGTGTGGAGTGTAGCGTGTAGCGTGTAGGGTGTAGCGTGTATCATGTACCGTGTAGCGTGTAGCATGTAGAGTAGGGTGTAGGGTGTAGAGTGTAGCGTGTAGCGTGTAGTGTGTAGAGTGTAAAGTGTAGCGTGTAGTGTGTAGCGTGTAGTGTGTAGCGTGTAGCGCGTAGCGTGTAGAGTGTAGGGTATAGAGTGTAGCGTGTAGAGAGTAGGGAGTAGAGTGTAGAGTGTAGCGTGTAGGGTGTAGAGTGTAGCGAGTAGCGTGTAGTGTGTAGCGTGTAGGGTGTAGAGTGTAGCGTGTAGGGTGTAGCGTGTAGCGTGTAGGGTGTAGAGTGTAGCATATAGCGTGTAGGGTGTAGGGTGTAGAGTGTAGGGTGTAGCGTGTAGAGTGTAGCGTGTAGCGTGTAGGGTGTAGGGTGTACAGTGTAGGGTGTAGCGTGTAGAGTGTAGTGTGTGGCGTGCAGGGCATAGGGTGTAGCGTGTAGGGTGTAGGGTGTAGAGTGTAGGGTGTAGCATGTAGGGTGTAGGGTGTAGGGTGTAGCGTGTAGGGTGTAGAGTGTAACGTGTAGCGTGTAGGGTGTAGCGTGTAGGGTGTAGAGTGTAGGGTGTAGCGTGTAGGGTGTAGCGTGTAGCGTGTAGGGTGTAGGGTGTAGAGTGTAGAGTGTAGGGTGTAGCGTGTAGGGTGTAGCGTGTAGCGTGTAGCGTGTAGGGTGTAGGGTGTAGAGTGTAGGGTGTAGCGTGTAGGGTGTAGAGTGTAGCGTCTAGCGTGTAGCGTATATTGTGTAGCGTGTAGCGTGTAGATTGTAGCGTGTAGGGTGTAGGGTGTAGGGTGTAGCGTGTAGCGTGTAGATTGTAGCGTGTAGGGTGTAGGGTGTAGGGTGTAGCGTGTAGCGTGTAGGGTGTAGGGTGTAGGGTGTAGGGTGTACCGTGTAGGGTGTAGCGTGTAGCGTGTAGCGTGTAGAGTGTAGCATGTAGGGTGTAGCAAGTAGCGTGTATTGTGTAGGGTGTAGAGTGTAGCATGTAGCGTGTAGAGTGTAGTGTGTAGGGTGTAGAGTGTAGCGTGTAGCGTGTAGGGTGTCACTTTTTCCTCTGATGAAGACGCTTGAGTAGCGTCGATACGCGTGGGGTAAAGGGCTTCCTTTGTTTTTTTCCCGAGGGACAGGACTTGGGTAACTTATCTTTACAACTGCTATGGAATTACACCTATTTACTTCATGCATGGCCTGGCATTTTTCCAAGCCTTAGGACAATGGATCCTGATTCTTTGTATTTCCACAAGGCGTCTGTATGCATACATTTATCCAAATAACTAGGATTTTGTAGTACTGCAGCATATCTATTTCCATGATTACCTTTCTATAGGGGTCTGCTTTCATTTGCTTACCAACTGTGCGCACGCATGCTGTGTTGAACAAAATAGGATCCATGATGTATTTCTTCCAGATACTAGGCTGGAGTATATGTTTCCTGTCATAGTACTCAGGGGGTCACAGTTGGCAGTAAACAATAGGCTTCTTATATGTAGATTTGACTAAGATTGGTGTACCCGCATAACTAGCAATTTTTTCTCTCTGGTTATTTCTCCTGTCTCACATATGCTGTAAAGTATTAGCTTCCTTCATTCCCTCGGGTAAAATTACTTATGGCCTATTCAGCCATACTAGTGTTTTACATGTTTTTAAATGTATGTTTTGCCTGGTTCTGTTTGTGGATTACTAGTTTTGTGCAATAAAATTGACTATTTAAGGTGGATCCCATTGGTTTGCATATCCTTTTCTTTTTGTGTTTAGTGTGTAGCGTGTAGCTTAACCCTACACGCTACAGGCTACACTCTACACCCTACACGCTACACCCTACACTCTACACCGTACACTCTACACGCTACACGCTACACTCTACACCCTACACCCTACACGCTACACGCTACACTCTACACCGTACACTCTACACGCTACACGCTACACTCTACACCCTACACCCTACACGCTACACGCTACACTCTACACCCTACACGCTACACTCTACACTCTACACGCTACACGCTACACTCTACACCCTACACTCTACACGCTACACGCTACACGCTACACCCTTCACCCTACACTCTACACCCTACACCCTACACGCTACACGCTACACCCTACACGCTACACGTTACACTCTACACCCTACACCCTACACCCTACTCTCTACATGCTATACTCTACACCCTACACGCTACACTCTACACCCTACACGCTACACGCTACACCCTACACGCTAAACGCTACAGCTTATACCCTACACTCTACACCGTACACCCTACACGCTACACTCTACACCCTACATGCTACACCCTACACCCTACATGCTACACCCTACACTCTACACCCTACACCCTACACACTACACGCTACACCCTACACCCTACACGCTACACTCTACACGCTACACGCTACACTCTACACCCTACATGCAACACCCTACACCCTACAAACTACACGCTACACCCTACACCCTACACCCGACACGCTACACCCTACACGCTACACTCCACACGCTACACTCTACACCCTACACGCTACACTCTACACCCTACATTCTACACGCTACATGCTACACTCTACATTCTACACAATACACTCTACACGCTACACTCTAAACCCTACACGCTACACTCTACACTCTACACCCTACTCTCTACACGCTACACGCTACACTCTATACCCTACACTCTACACGCTACACCCTACACCCTACACTCTACATGCTACACCCTACACCCTACACCCTACACTCTACATGCTACACGCTACACGATACATGCTACACGCTACACCCTACACGCTACACGCTACACTCTACACACTACACGCTACACCCTACAGCCTACACCCTACACCCTACACCCTACACTCTACATGCTACACGCTACACGATACATGCTACACGCTACACCCTACACGCTACACGCTACACTCTACACACTACACGCTACACCCTACACCCTACACCCTACATGCTTCACCCTACACGCTACACTCTACACTCTACACCCTACACCCTACACGCTACATGCTACAACCTACACGCTACACTCTACACCCTACACTCTACACGCTACACACTACACGCTACACCCTACACGCTACACCCTACACGCTACAGGTTACACTCTACACCCTACACCCTACACGCTACACGCTACACCCTACACGCTACACGTTACACTCTACACCCTACACGCTACACTCTACACCCTGCACCCTACACGCTACACGCTACACCCTACATGCTACACGCTACACAATACACGCTGCACGTTACACTCTACACCCTACACTCTACACCCTACACTCTACACGCTACACTCTACACCCTACTCTCTACACTCTACACCCTACACCCTACACGCTACACGCTACACTCTACACCCTACACCCTACACGCTACACGCTACACCCTACACGCTACAATCTACACCCTACACCCTACACGCTACACGCTACACCCTACACTCTACACCCTACACCCTACACGCTACACACTATACTCTACACCCTACACGCTACACCCTACACGCAACACGCTACACTCTACACCCTACACGCTACACTCTGCACGCTACACGCTACACCCTACACCCTACACGCTACACTCTACACGCTACACTCTACACCATACACGTTACACCCTACACCCTACACCCGACACCCTACACCCTGCATGCTTCACACTACACGCTACACTCTACACTATACACCCTACACGCTACATGCTACACCCTACACGCTACACTCTACACCCTACACCCTACACGCTACACACTACACGCTACACGCTACACCCTACACGCTACACGCTACACCCTACACGCTACACGTTACACTCTACACCCTGCACCCTACACGCTACACGCTACACCCTACATGCTACACGCTACACCCTACACGTTACACTCTACACCCTACACCCTACACCCTACACGCTACATGCTACACCCTACACGCTACACTCTACACCCTACACCCTACACGCTACACACTACACGCTACACCCTACACGCTACACCCTACACGCTACAGGTTACACTCTACACCCTACACCCTACACGCTACACGCTACACCCTACACGCTACACGTTACACTCTACACCCTACACGCTACACTCTACACCCTGCACCCTACACGCTACACGCTACACCCTACATGCTACACGCTACACAATACACGCTACACGTTACACTCTACACCCTACACTCTACACCCTACACTCTACACGCTACACTCTACACCCTACTCTCTACACTCTACACCCTACACCCTACACGCTACACGCTACACTCTACACCCTACACCCTACACGCTACACGCTACACCCTACACGCTACAATCTACACCCTACACCCTACACGCTACACGCTACACCCTACACTCTACACCCTACACCCTACACGCTACACACTATACTCTACACCCTACACGCTACACCCTACACGCAACACGCTACACTCTACACCCTACACGCTACACTCTGCACGCTACACGCTACACCCTACACCCTACACGCTACACTCTACACGCTACACTCTACACCATACACGTTACACCCTACACCCTACACCCGACACCCTACACCCTGCATGCTTCACACTACACGCTACACTCTACACTATACACCCTACACGCTACATGCTACACCCTGCACGCTACACTCTACACCCTACACCCTACACGCTACACACTACACGCTACACGCTACACCCTACACGCTACACGCTACACCCTACACGCTACACGTTACACTCTACACCCTGCACCCTACACGCTACACGCTACACCCTACATGCTACACGCTACACCCTACACGTTACACTCTACACCCTACACTCTACACCCTACACTCTACACGCTACACTCTACACCCTACACTCTGCACTCTACACCCTACACCCTACACGCTACACGCTACACTCTACACCCTACACGCTACACGCTGCACCCTACACCCTACACCCTACACGCTACAATCTACACGCTACACGCTACACCCTATACGCTAGATGCTACACTCTACACGATACACGCTACACCCTACACACTACACCCTACACTCTACACCCTACACCCTACACGCTACACGATACACGCTACACCCTACACACTACACCCTACACTCTACACCCTACACCCTACACGCTACACGCTACACGCTACACCCTACACCCTACACTCTACACCCTACACCCTACACGCTACACGCTACACTCTACACCCTACACGCTACACGCTACACTCTACACTCTACACGCTACACGCTACACTCTACACCCTACACTCTACACGCTACACGCTACACGCTACACCCTACACTCTACACGCTACACGCTACACTCTACACGCTACACGCTACATGCTACACTCTACACTCTACACCCTACACCCTACACGCTACACGCTATACTCTACACCCTACACGCTACACTCTACACGCTACACGCTACACTCTACACTCTACACGCTACACGCTATACTCTACACCCTACACGCAACACGCTACACTCTATACCCTACATGCTACACTCTGCACGCTACACGCTACACTCTACACCCTACACGCTACACTCTACACCCTACACGCTACACGCTACACCCTACACGCTAAACGCTACAGCTTATACCCTACACTCTACACCGTACACCCTACACGCTACACTCTACACCCTACATGCTACACCCTACACCCTACACCCTACATGCTACACCCTACACTCTACACCCTACACCCTACACACTACACGCTACACCCTACACCCTACACGCTACACTCTACACGCTACACGCTACACTCTACACCCTACACGCAACACCCTACACGCTACACTCTACTCGCTACACTCTACACCCTACACGCTACACTCTACACCCTACTCTCTACACGCTACACGCTACACTCTATACCCTACACTCTACACGCTACACCCTACACCCTACACTCTACATGCTACACCCTACACCCTACACTCTACATGCTACACTCAACACCCTACACGCTACACCCTACACCCTACACCCTACACGCTACACGCTACACTCAACACCCTACACGCTACACCCTACACCCTACACCCTACACGCTACACGCTACACTCTACACTCTACCCCCTACATGCTACACCCTACACTCTACACCCTACACGCAACACGCTACACTCTACACCCTACACGCTACACTCTGCATTCTACACGCTACACCCTACACACCCTGCACGCTACACTCTGCACGCTACACGCTACACTCTACACCATACACGCTACACCCTACACTCTACACCCTACACCCTACACGCTATACCCGACACCCTACACCCTACATGCTTCACCCTACACGCTACACTCTACACTCTACACCCTACACCCTACACGCTACATGCTACAACCTACACGCTACACTCTACACCCTACACTCTACACGCTACACACTACACGCTACACCCTACACGCTACACGCTACACCCTACACGCTACACGTTACACTCTACACCCTACACCCTACACGCTACACGCTACACCCTACACGCTACACGTTACACTCTACACCCTACACGCTACACTCTACACCCTGCACCCTACATGCTACACGCTACACCCTACATGCTACACGCTACACAATACACGCTACACGTTACACTCTACACCCTACACTCTACACCCTACACTACACGCTACACTCTACACCCTACACTCTACACGCTACACGCTACACCCTACACCCTACACGCTACAATCTACACCCTACACGCTACACGCTACACCCTACACTCTACACCCTACACCCTACACGCTACACACTATACTCTACACCCTACACGCTACACCCTACACGCAACACGCTACACTCTACACCCTACACGCTACACTCTGCACGCTACACGCTACACCCTACACCCTACACGCTACACTCTACACGCTACACTCTACACCATACACGCTACACCCTACACTCTACACCCTACACGCTATACCCGACACCCTACACCCTGCATGCTTCACACTACACGCTACACTCTACACTATACACCCTACACCCTACACGCTACATGCTACACCCTACACGCTACACTCTACACCCTACACCCTACACGCTACACACTACACGCTACACACTACACCCTACACACTACACGTTACACTCTACACCCTACACTCTGCACTCTACACCCTACACCCTACACGCTACACGCTACAATCTACACCCTACACGCTACACGCTACACCCTACACCCTACACGCTACAATCTACACGCTACACGCTACACCCTATACGCTAGACGCTACACTCTACACGCTACACGATACACGCTACACCCTACACACTACACCCTACACTCTACACCCTACACCCTACACGCTACACGCTACACCCTACACGCTACACCCTACACTCTACACCCTACACCCTACACGCTACACGCTACACCCTACACGCTACACGTTACAATCTACACCCTACACCCTACACTCTACACCCTACACCCTACTCTCTACACGCTATATTCTACACCCTACACGCTACACTCTACACCCTACACGCTACACTCTACACCCTAGACGCTACACTCTATACCCTACACTCTACACGCTACACCCTACACCCTACACTCTACATGCTACACCCTACACCCTACACCCTACACTCTACATGCTACACGCTACATGCTACACGCTACACCCTACACGCTACACACTACACACTACACGCTACACCCTACACCCTACACCCTACACGCTACACGCTACACTCTACACCCTACACGCTACACCCTACACCCTACACCCTACACGCTACATGCTACACGCTACACGCTACACCCTACACGCTACACCCTACACTCTACACCCTACACCCTACACACTACACGCTACTCGCTACACTCTACACCCTACACGCTACACGCTACACTCTACACCCTACAAGCTACACGCTACACCCTACACTCTACACCCTACACCGTACACGCTACACTCTACACGCTACACCCTTCACTCTACACCCTACACCCTACATGCTACACTCTACACCCTACACGGTACACCCTACAATCTACACGCTACATGCTACACTCTACGCTCTACACCCTACACCCTACACGCTACATGCTACACTCTACACCCTACACGCTACACTCTACACCCTACACGCTACATGCTACACTCTACACCATACACCCTACACGCTACATGCTACACGCTACACTCTACACCCTACACGCTACACGCTAGGGTGTAGAGTGTAATATGTAGCGTGTAGTTTGTAGCGTTTAGCTTGTAGGGTGTAGCGTGTAGCGTGTAGGGTGTAGAGTGTAGTGTGTAGCGTGTAGCATGTAGGGTGTAGGGTGTAGAGTGTAGAGTGTAGCGTGTAGGGTGTAGAGTGTAGGGTGTAGGATGTAGAGTGTAGGGTTTAGAGTGTAATGTGTAGCGTGTAGGGTGTAGCGTGTAGCATGTAGGGTGTAGGGTGTGGAGTGTAGGGTGTAGCGTGTAGGGTGTAGAGTGTAGCGTGTAGCGTGTAGAGTGTAGGGTGTAGCGTGTAGGGTGTAGAGTGTAGCGTGTAGGGTGTAGCGTGTAGCGTGCAGGGTGTAGAGTGTAGCGTATAGCGTGTAGGGTGTAGGGTGTAGAGTGTAGAGTGTAGCGTGCAGAGTGTAGCATGCAGGGTGTAGGGTGTAGCGTGTAGAATGCAGAGTGTAGCGTGTAGGGTGTAGAGTGTAGCGTGTAGGGTGTAGAGTATAGCGTGTAGCGTGTAGGGTGTAGGGTGTAGAGTGTAGAGTGTAGCGTGTAGCATGCAGAGTGTAGCATGCAGGGTGGAGGGTGTAGCGTGTAGAATGCAGAGTGTAGCGTGTAGGGTGTAGAGTGTAGCGTGTTGCGTGTAGGGTGTAGAGTGTAGCGTGTAGCGTGTAGAGTGTAGCGTGTAGCGTGTAGCGTGTAGAGTGTAGCGTGTAGGGTGTATAGCGTGTAGCGTGTAGGGTGTAGGGTGTAGAGTGCAGAGTGTAGCGTGTAGCGTGTAGAGTGTAGCGTGTAGCGTGTAGCGTGTAGAGTGTAGGGTGTAGCGTGTAGGGTGTAGAGTGTCGGGTGTAGCGTGTAGGGTGTAGGGTGTAGAGTGTAGGGTGTAGCGTGTATGGTGTAGAGTGTAGCGTGTAGCGTGCAGAGTATAGCGTGTAGGGTGTAGCGTGTAGCGTGTAGAGTGTAGCGTGTAGGGTGTAGAGTGTAGCGTGTTGCGTGTAGGGTGTAGAGTGTAGCGTGTAGCGTGTAGAGTGTAGAGTGTAGCATGTAGCGTGTAGAGTGTAGCGTGTAGGGTGTAGAGTATAGCGTGTAGCGTGTAGGGTGTAGGGTGTAGAGTGTAGAGTGTAGCATGTAGCGTGTAGCGTGTAGCGTGTAGCGTGTAGCGTGTAGAGTGTAGGGTGTAGCGTGTAGCGTGTAGAGTGTAGGGTGTAGAGTGTAGCGTGTAGCGTGTAGGGTGTAGGGTGTAGAGTGTAGCGTGTAGCGTGTAGAGTGTACGGTGTAGAGTGTAGGGTGTAGCGTGTAGGGTGTACACCCGACACTCTACACCCTACACGCTACACCCTACACTCTACACGCTACACGCTACACGCTACACCCTACACGCTACATGCTACACTCTACACCCTACACGCTACACTCTACACCCTACACGCTACATGCTACACTCTACACCATACACCCTACACGCTACATGCTACACGCTACACTCTACACCCTACACGCTATACGCTAGGGTGTAGAGTGTAATATGTAGCGTGTAGTTTGTAGCGTTTAGCTTGTAGGGTGTAGCGTGTAGCGTGTAGGGTGTAGAGTGTAGTGTGTAGCGTGTAGCATGTAGGGTGTAGGGTGTAGAGTGTAGAGTGTAGCGTGTAGGGTGTAGAGTGTAGGGTGTAGGATGTAGAGTGTAGGGTTTAGAGTGTAATGTGTAGCGTGTAGGGTGTAGCGTGTAGCATGTAGGGTGTAGGGTGTGGAGTGTAGGGTGTAGCGTGTAGGGTGTAGAGTGTAGCGTGTAGCGTGTAGAGTGTAGGGTGTAGCGTGTAGGGTGTAGAGTGTAGCGTGTAGGGTGTAGCGTGTAGCGTGCAGGGTGTAGAGTGTAGCGTATAGCGTGTAGGGTGTAGGGTGTAGAGTGTAGAGTGTAGCGTGTAGCGTGCAGAGTGTAGCATGCAGGGTGTAGGGTGTAGCGTGTAGAATGCAGAGTGTAGCGTGTAGGGTGTAGAGTGTAGCGTGTAGGGTGTAGAGTATAGCGTGTAGCGTGTAGGGTGTAGGGTGTAGAGTGTAGAGTGTAGCGTGTAGCATGCAGAGTGTAGCATGCAGGGTGTAGGGTGTAGCGTGTAGAATGCAGAGTGTAGCGTGTAGGGTGTAGAGTGTAGCGTGTTGCGTGTAGGGTGTAGAGTGTAGCGTGTAGCGTGTAGAGTGTAGCGTGTAGCGTGTAGCGTGTAGAGTGTAGCGTGTAGGGTGTATAGCGTGTAGCGTGTAGGGTGTAGGGTGTAGAGTGTAGAGTGTAGCGTGTAGCGTGTAGAGTGTAGCGTGTAGCGTGTAGCGTTTAGAGTGTAGGGTGTAGCGTGTAGGGTGTAGAGTGTAGGGTGTAGCGAGTAGGGTGTAGCGTGTAGCGTGTAGCGTGTAGGGTGTAGGGTGTAGGGTGTAGCGTGTAGGGTGTAGAGTGTAGCGTGTAGGGTGTAGGCTGTAGGGTGTAGCGTGTAGTGTGTAGAGTGTAGCGTGTAGCGTGTAGGGTGTAGCGTGTAGCATGTATCGTGTAGCGTGTAGCATGTAGAGTGTAGGGTGTAGGCTGTAGGGTGTAGCATGTAGAGTGTAGGGTGTAGGCTGTAGCGTGTAGAGTGTAGGGTATAGAGTGTAGCGTGTAGAGAGTAGGGTGTAGAGTGTAGAGTGTAGCGTGTAGGGTGTAGAGTGTAGCGTGTAGAGCGTATTGTGTAGAATGTAGAGTGTAGCATGTAGCGTGTAGAGTGTAGGGTGTAGAGTGTAGCGTGTAGAGTGTAGCGTGTAGGGTGTAGCGTGTCGGGTGTAGGGTGTAGGGTGTAGCGTGTAGTTTGTAGGGTGTAGGGTGTAGGGTGTTGCGTGTAGGGTGTAGAGTGTAGCGTGTAGCGTGTAGAGTGTAGCGTGTAGGGTGTAGGGTGTAGCGTGTAGTGTGTAGGGTGTAGGTTGTAGAGTGTAGGGTGTAGCATGTAGGGTGTAGGGTGTAGGGTGTAGCGTGTAGGGTGTACGGTGTAGAGTGTAGGGTATAAGCTGTAGCGTTTAGCGTGTAGGGTGTAGCGTGTAGCGTGTAGGGTGTAGAGTGTAGCGTGTAGGGTGTAGAGTATAGCATGTAGAGAGTAGGGTGTAGGGTGTAGGGTGTAGAGTGTAACGTGTAGCGTGTAGGGTGTAGCGTGTAGCGTGTAGGGTGTAGAGTGTAGGGTGAAGGGTGTAGCGTGTAGCGTGTAGCGTGTAGGGTGTAGGGTGTAGATTGTAGCGTGTAGGGTGTAGCATGTAGCGTGTAGGGTGTAGGGTGTAGAGTGTAGAGTGTAGCGTGTAGGGTGAAGCATGTAGGGTGTAGGGTGTCGGGTGTAGCGTGTAGGGTGTAGGGTGTAGAGCGTAGGGTGTAGCGTGTATGGTGTAGAGTGTAGCGTGTAGCGTGCAGAGTATAGCGTGTAGGGTGTAGCGTGTAGCGTGCAGAGTGTAGCGTGTAGGGTGTAGAGTGTAGCGTGTTGCGTGTAGGGTGTAGAGTGTAGCGTGTAGCGTGTAGAGTGTAGAGTGTAGCATGTAGCGTGTAGAGTGTAGCGTGTAGGGTGTAGAGTATAGCGTGTAGCGTGTAGGGTGTAGGGTGTAGAGTGTAGAGTGTAGCATGTAGCGTGTAGCGTGTAGAGTGTAGCGTGTAGCGTGTAGAGTGTAGGGTGTAGCATGTAGCGTGTAGCGTGTAGAGTGTAGGGTGTAGCGTGTAGCGTGTAGGGTGTAGGGTGTAGAGTGTAGCGTGTAGCGTGTAGAGTGTACGGTGTAGAGTGTAGGGTGTAGCGTGTAGGGTGTAGAGTGTAGCGTGTAGCGTGTAGCGTGTAGGGTTAAGTTACACGCTACACACTAAACACAAAAAGAAAAGGATATGCAAACCAATGGGATCCACGTTAAATAGTCAATTTTATTGTACAAAAATAGTAATCCACAAACAGAACCAGGCAAATCATACATTTAAAAACATTTAAAACACTAGTATGGCTGAATAGGCCATAAGTAATTTTACCCGAGGGAATGAAGGAAGCTAATACTTTACAGCATATGTGAGACAGGAGAAATAACCAGAGAGAAAAAATTGCTAGGTATGCGGGTACACCAATCTTGGTCAAATCTACATATAAGAAGCCTATTGTTTACTGCCAACTGTGACCCCCTGAGTACTATGACAGGAAACATATACTCCAGCCTAGTATCTGGAAGAAATACATCATGGATCCTATGTTGTTCAACACAGCATGCGTGCGCACAGTTGGTAAGCAAATGAAAGCAGACCCCTATAGAAAGGTAATCAGGGAAATAGATATGCTGCAGTACTACAAAATCCTAGTTATTTGGATAAATGTATGCATACAGACGCCTTGTGGAAATAGAAAGAATCAGGATCCATTGTCCTAAGGCTTGGAAAAATGCCAGGCCATGCATGAAGTAAATAGGTGTAATTCCATAGCAGTCCTGTCCCTCGGGAAAAAAACAAAGGAAGCCCTGAACCCCACGCGTATCGACGCTACTCAAGCGTCTTCATCAGAGGAAAAAGTGACACCCTACACGCTACACTCTACACCCTACACAATACACGCTGCTTGCTACACCCTACATGCTACACTCTACACGCTACACGCTAAACCCTACACGGTACACCCTACACCCTACACCCTACACGCTACACGCTACACCCTACACCCTACACCCTACACGCTACAATCTACACGCTACACGCTACACACTATACGCTACACGCTACACGCTACACTCTACACCCTACACGCTACACTCTACACCCTACACGCTACACCCTACACTCTACACGCTACATGCTACACTCTACACCCTACACAATACACGCTACTTGCTACACCCTACATGCTACACTCTACACGCTACACGCTACACGCTACACCCTACACGGTACACCCTACACCCTACACCCTACACGCTACAATCTACACGCTACACGCTACACACTATACGCTACACGCTAGACGCTACACTCTACACGCTACACGATACACGCTACACCCTACACTCTACACCCTACACGCTACACGCTACACCCTACTAGCTAAACGCTACAAACTACACGCTACATATTACACTCTACACCCTAGCGTGTAGCGTGTAGGGTGTAGAGTGTAGCGTGTAGGGTGTAGAGTGTAGCGTGTAGGGTGTAGAGTGTAGCATGTAGCGTGTAGGGTGTAGGGTGTAGAGTGTAGAGTGTAGCATGTAGCGTGTAGATTGTAGGGTGTACCGTGTAGGGTGTAGAGTGTAGCATGTAGGGTGTAGGGTGTAGAGTGAAGGGTGTAGCGTGTAGAGTGTAGCGTGTAGCGTGTACGGTGTAGGGTGTAGAGTGTAGGGTGTAGCGTGTAGCGTGTAGCTTGTAGGGTGTAGAGTGTAGCGTGTAGCGTATAGGCTGTAGCGTGTAAGGTGTAGCATGTATCATGTAGGGTGTAGGGTGTAGAGTGTAGCATGTAGCGTGTAGCGTGTGTAGGGTGTAGGGTGTAGCGTGTAGGGTGTAGAGTGCAGCGTGTAGGGTGTAGAGTGTAGCGTGTAGCGTGTGTAGGGTGTAGGGTGTAGAGTGGAGCGTGTAGCGTGTAGGGTGTAGGGTGTAGAGTGTAGCGTGTAGGGTGTAGCGTGTAGGGTTTAGGGTGTAGGGTGTAGAGTGTAGGGTGTTGCGTGTAGGGTGTGGAGTGTAGCGTGTAGGGTGTAGCGTGTAGAGTGTAGCGTGTAGCGTGTAGGGTGGAGAGTGTAGAGTGTAGGGTGTAGCGTGTAGGGTGTAGAGTGTAGCGTGTAGCGTGCAGGGTGTAGAGTGTAGCGTATAGCGTGTAGGGTGTAGGATGTAGAGTGTAGCGTGTAGGGTGTAGAGTGTAGCGTGTAGGGTGAAGCATGTAGGGTGTAGGGTGTCGGGTATAGCGTGTAGGGTGTAGGGTGTAGAGTGTAGGGTGTAGCGTGTATGGTGTAGAGTGTAGCGTGTAGCGTGTAGAGTGTAGCGTGTAGGGTGTAGCGTGTAGCGTGCAGAGTGTAGCGTGTAGGGTGTAGAGTGTAGCGTGTTGCGTGTAGGGTGTAGAGTGTAGCGTGTAGCGTGTAGAGTGTAGAGTGTAGCGTGTAGAGTGTAGCGGGTAGGGTGTAGAGTGTAGCATGTAGCGTGTAGGGTGTAGGGTGTAGAGTGTAGAGTGTAGCGTGTAGGGTGAAGCATGTAGGGTGTAGGGTGTCGGGTATAGCGTGTAGGGTGTAGGGTGTAGAGTGTAGGGTGTAGCGTGTATGGTGTAGAGTGTAGCGTGTAGAGTGTAGCGTGTAGGGTGTAGGGTGTAGCGTGTAGCGTGTTGAGTGTAGAGTGTAGCGTGTAGCGTGTAGAGTGTAGAGTGTAGCGTGTAGCGTGTAGAGTGTAGAGTGTAGCGTGTAGAGTGTAGCGGGTAGGGTGTAGAGTGTAGCGAGTAGCGTGTAGGGTGTAGGGTGTAGAGTGTAGGGTGTAGCATGTAGGGTGTAGAGTGTAGCGTGTAGGGTGTAGGGTGTAGAGTGTAGCGTGTAGGGTGTAGCGTGTAGCATGTAGCGTGTAGCGTGTAGCATGTAGAGTGTAGCGTGTAGGGTGTAGAGTGTAGCGTGTAGGGTGTAGCGTGTAGCGTGTAGCGTGCAGGGTGTAGAGTGTAGCGTATAGCGTGTAGGGTGTAGAGTGTAGGGTGTAGCATGTAGCGTGTAGAGTGTAGCGTGTAGGGTGTAGGGTGTACAGTGTAGGGTGTAGCGTGTAGCATGTAGGGTGTAGGGTGTAGCGTGTAGCGTGTACCGTGTAGCGTATAGAGTGCAGCGTGTAGGGTGTAGAGTGTAGCGTGTAGTGTGTAGCGTGTAGGGTGTAGGGTGTAGCGTGTAGGGTGTAGAGTGTAGCGTGTAGGGTGTAGAGTGTAACATGTAGCGTGTAGGGTGTAGGGCGTAGCGTGTAGCGTGTACCGTGTAGCGTGTAGAGTGTAGTGTGTAGGGTGTAGAGTGTAGCGTGTAGGGTGTAGAGTGTAGCGTGTAGCGTGTAGCGTGTAGCGTGTAGCGTGTAGAGTGTAGCGTGTAGGGTGTAGAGTGTAGCGTGTAGGGTGTACGGTGTAGAGTGTAGGGTATAAGCTGTAGCGTTTAGCGTGTAGAGTGTAGCGTGTAGCGTGTAGCGTGTAGGGTGTAGAGTGTAGAGTGTAGCGTGTAGCGTGTAGCGTGTAGGGTGTAGGATGTAGCGTGTAGGGTGTAGCATGTAGCGTGTAGCGTGTAGCATGTAGAGTAGGGTGTAGGGTGTAGGGTGTAGAGTGTAGTGTGTAGAGTGTAGAGTGTAGCGTGTAGAGTGTAAAGTGTAGCGTGTAGGGTGTAGCGTGTAGTGTGTAGCATGTAGCGCGTAGCGTGTAGAGTGTAGGGTATAGAGTGTAGCGTGTAGAGAGTAGGGAGCAGAGTGTAGTGTGTAGCATGTAGGGTGTAGGGTGTACAGTGTAGGGTGTAGGGTGTAGCGTGTAGCGTGTAGAGTGTAGGGAGTAGGGTGTAGGGTGTAGCGTGTAGGGTGTAGCGTGTATCATGTACCGTGTAGCGTGTAGCATGTAGAGTAGGGTGTAGGGTGTAGAGTGTAGCATGTAGGGTGTAGAGTGTAGGGTGTAGCATGTAGGGTGTAGGGTGTACAGTGTAGGGTGTAGGGTGTAGCGTGTAGCGTGTAGAGTGTAGGGAGTAGGGTGTAGGGTGTAGCGTGTAGGGTGTAGAGTGTGGCTTGTAGCGTGTAGCGTGTAGGGTGTAGCGTGTAGCGTGTAGGGTGTAGCGTGTATCATGTACCGTGTAGCGAGTAGCATGTAGAGTAGGGTGTAGGGTGTAGAGTGTAGCATGTAGGGTGTAGGGTGTAGAGTGTAGGGTGTAGCATGTAGGGTGTAGGGTGTAGCGTGTAGGGTGTAGAGTGTAGCGTGTAGGGTGTACGGTGTAGAGTGTAGGGTATAAGCTGTAGCGTTTAGCGTGTAGAGTGTAGCGTGTAGCGTGTAGGGTGTAGAGTGTAGGGTGTAGAGTGTAGCGTGTAGCGTGTAGCGTGTAGGGTGTAGGGTGAAGCGTGTAGGGTGTAGCATGTAGCGTGTAGCGTGTAGCATGTAGAGTAGGGTGTAGGGTGTAGAGTGTAGCGTGTAGCGTGTAGTGTGTAGCGTGTAGAGTGTAAAGTGTAGCGTGTAGTGTGTAGTGTGTAGCGTGTAGCGCGTAGCGTGTAGAGTGTAGGGTATAGAGTGTAGCGTGTAGAGAGTAGGGAGTAGAGTGTAGAGTGTAGCGTGTAGGGTGTAGAGTGTAGCAAGTAGCGTGTAGTGTGTAGGGTGTAGAGTGTAGGGTGTAGCATGTAGGGTGTAGAGTGTAGCGTGTAGGGTGTAGCGTGTAGCGTGCAGGGTGTAGAGTGTAGCGTATAGCGTGTAGGGTGTAGGGTGTAGCGTGTAGAGTGTAGCGTGTAGCGTGTAGGGTGTAGGGTGTACAGTGTAGCGTGTAGAGTGTAGTGTGTAGCGTGTAGAGTGTAGCGTGTAGCGTGTAGCGTGTAGGGTGTAGGGTGTAGAGTGTAGAGTGTAGCGTGTAGGGTGTAGAGTGTAGCGTGTAGAGAGTAGGGTGTAGGGTGTAGAGTGTAGGGTGTAGGGTGTAGAGTGTAACGTGTAGCGTGTAGGGTGTAGCGTGTAGGGTGTAGAGTGTAGGGTGTAGCGTGTAGGGTGTAGCATGTAGCGTGTAGCGTGTAGGGTGTAGGGTGTAGAGTGTAGGGTGTAGCGTGTAGGGTGTAGCGTGTAGCGTGTAGCGTGTAGGGTGTAGGGTGTAGAGTGTAGGGTGTAGCGTGTAGGGTGTAGAGTGTAGCGTCTAGCGTGTAGCGTATAGTGTGCAGCGTGTAGCGTGTAGATTGTAGCGTGTAGGGTGTAGGGTGTAGGGTGTAGCGTGTAGCGTGTAGATTGTAGCGTGTAGGGTGTAGGGTGTAGCGTGTAGCGTGTAGGGTGTAGGGTGTAGGGTGTACCGTGTAGGGTGTAGCGTGTAGCGTGTAGCGTGTAGAGTGTAGCATGTAGGGTGTAGCAAGTAGCGTGTATTGTGTAGGGTGTAGAGTGTAGCATGTAGCGTGTAGAGTGTAGGGTGTAGCGTGTAGGGTGTAGAGTGTAGCGTGTAGGGTGTAGAGTGTAGCGTGTAGCGTGTAGGGTGTCACTTTTTCCTCTGATGAAGACGCTTGAGTAGCGTCGATACGCGTGGGGTTCAGGGCTTCCTTTGTTTTTTTCCCAAGGGACAGGACTTGGGTAACTTATCTTTACAACTGCTATGGAATTACACCTATTTACTTCATGCATGGCCTGGCATTTTTCCAAGCCTTAGGACAATGGATCCTGATTCTTTGTATTTCATTTCAATTAGATTTTTATTGAGTTTAAACAAAGAAAACGAATAACAAAACATAACTGTATCTGTATAACTGTAGTAAATATTCTATAGCAGGTACAAGTGTACAATCAGGAAAAGAAACCGTCAAATTGCTTTTTTAATTGTGACCATTTACCCCATCTGGCATGAAAACGATCTTTGGATAGAAGATTAGTATAATAAATTTCCTCATATACAAAATGTCTATCGATCAACAATATCAAATGTTTCACGTTGGGCGGGCGAATGTTATTCCACTCTTTCACAATCAAATAGCTTGCGGACATTAGAACATGAGCTGTTAGAAATCTGTCCATTTTGAATTGATGTAGATTAATAAGCAATAAGGCCATATCAGGGCATGGCAATATAGTTTCCCCAGTCAGAAGTGAAATTATTAAGAAAATCTCAGACCAGAAATTTTTCAGAAGGGGACAGGACCAGAAAACATGTAGCAAATCTGCTGACTGACCACATTTCCTCCAACACATCCCATCATGACCCTTAATAAAATGTTTAAGTCTATTGGGAGTTAAATAATATCTCTGAATTAGTTTATAATGGGTTTCCAGGGTATTCGAGCATCTGGAGGCTTTCGTAGCTAATTTGAATGATTGTGTCCATTGAGATGGTGAAATTGTTTTATTTAATCTTTGTGCCCATTTCTCAAAGGAACCCGAGCTGCTAAAAGTATATTTGTCAGTCAATATATTATAGAAGGACCTCAGACAGCTCTTGTTTTTTAGAGGTGGGGTTTTGAAAAAATTAATGGCAGTTTGATTAAGTAATATTTTTTGGGGAGTGTTTAGTTCTAATCTTTTATACTCCTCTTTAAGCAAATAATAATTCATAAATTCACAACTCTCAATCTTAAATTTATCTTTCAGTATTTGAAAGGGAACAAATTTATTAGCTTCCAGCATATCATGGATATACTTAATCCCTAGTGTCGACCACTTTTCAAAACGAAATCTAAGTGTGGGCCTAACCGGGAGCAAGTATGAAATGGGGAGTGGGTAGACAGGATGAGGAGGTCTGTTGGATTTATGAGCTTGAAAATGTATCCAGCTTTGAACTGCCGCCTTGATGATGGGATTATGAATACTCTCAACTTTCTGATGCTTTATAAAGAATCTATATAGATATAAAAGGGGTTCCTGGTTGGGCATGGAGGTTAATTCCATTTTGGGCCATTCCAAATTTTCAGTATTCCTGAACCATAATTTGGTTTGGTCAAGGATACTGGAGTGGTAATATGCGCTTATATCCGGAAGAGCAATTCCCCCGTTCTCTTTAGAGCGAATCAAAATTTGTTTTTTTATCCTCGATTTCCCCCTAGGCCATATAAATCTGTTCATTTGTTTAATCAAATTTTGTAAAATAAGATTGGGAAGTGGTAGGGGGACATTCCTAAAGAAATATAGAATTTTAGGAAGGAGAAGCATTTTATACAAGGTAATTTTTCCAAGCCATGAGGAAGGGGATTTTGAAATGGTTTTAATAGTTTGTTCTATTTCGTTATAAACGTGATCAGCGTTGATCTTGTATAGATTGTGTATATCATTCGTCAATAAAATGCCCAGGTAAGGGGTTTGGGTACGGTTCCATATGAAAGGGTAGGAACTGTGTAGTATCTGTTTCGTTTGAGTTGATAAATAGAGAGATAGTACAATAGTTTTGGAATGGTTCAATTTATAGAGAGAAACTCTACCAAAGTCCTTTATAATTTCCCAAGCGTATTTGATTGAGCTAATTGGGTTTGACAAGGTTAGGATAATATCATCCGCATATAATCCAATTTTATGATCTATGTTGCCTGAGGATATACCTTTAATCTCTTCAGAGTCCCTGATGTACTGAGCTAACGGTTCAAGACTAAGGATAAAAATCAGAGGGGAAAGTGGGCATCCCTGCCTCGTGCCGTTAGAGATCGGGAACTGTTCTGACATTATGTTGTTAACAAATATAGCGGCTGAAGGGGCAGAGTACAATGTTTGTATGCTATTGATTAGGTTTGGACTAAAATTTAATTTCTTGAGTACCGCAAATGCAAAGTCCCAGCTCAAACGATCAAACGCTTTTTCAGCGTCTAAAGTGATGAATAAACTGGGAATCTGCCTACGGTTACATAGAGAAAGAAGATTCAACACCCGTCTAGTGCTATCGTATGTTTGTCTTTGTTTGACAAAACCTACCTGATCAGGGTGAACAACATCTGGAATAATGTGTTGTAGTCTATTTGCTATGATTTTTGCATATGCTTTAATGTCGGTATTTAGTAGTGAAATTGGTCTAAAATTTTCAATTTTTGTTGTATCTTTATTGGGTTTAGGAATGACTACTATTGTGGCTTTGAGCATTTCATTGTCACATTTTCCATTCACTCTGATAAAATTGAGTGTCTGGGTAAGGTGGGGGATAAGCAATTTTTGAAACTGTTTGTAGTACTCACTCGTGAAACCGTCTGGACCCGGTGCTTTGTTAATTTTAAAGGCATTAATAACATTCATAACCTCTTTCTCGCTAAAGGGCATATCAAGTGTTTCTCTTTGCTCTGGCGTAAGGCTCCCCAGTTTTATTTTCTCTAGAAATAAATCAATTTGGTCTTGGGAGGGAGGTGAGACATCTATATTATCTTTCAGGTTATATAGTTTAAAGTAATAATCCCTGAAAGCCTTTGCGATGTCCTTTGGTTTTAGAACATCGCCAGAAGCCAATGATATTCTATCAACCACCTTTCTCATCTTTATAGGTTTGAATTTGTTGGCCATCAGCCTAGTTGGTCTATCATTGTCCGTATAGTATCCAGCCCCAAAAAAAGTGGCTTTTTTATCATACTGAGCAATTAATAGATTCCTAAGATCTAGCCTACAAATATGCAATTCTTTGTGTTTATCAAAACTACTATCATTTTGAGCAGAGGCTTCCAGGATTTTAATTTTTTCTATTAGTTCTTTCTGTCTAAACTCTCTTATTTTTTTTTGTTTAGCTCCAAGCTGAATTAATGTTCCCCTAATCACACACTTGTGGGCTTGCCATAATATCTCTGGGTTGATTTCTTGTGTAGAGTTTTCAACAAAATAGTGGGAGATGGTTTGTTCTATTAATTTGGAATTTTCCTGTGTATTGGTTATGAATTTACTGTATTTCCAATTGTATGATTTATTTTCTCTATCTGTATTTTTAAGTCTAAGGAGGATAGGTGCATGGTCTGACCAAGTGATTGGGCCCGTGACAAATTTTTCATATAGATCTAAAACTGAAAGACTTGTAAAAATATGGTCAATCCTAGTGAAAGATTTGTTGTATGGGCAGTATCTTGTGAATTCTTTTGAATTTGTATTCAGCACTCTACAACTGTCCTGTAATCCAGATTGTCTTAGCCAGTAAGATAAATTTTGTTTTTTATAATATGTCAGCGGGTGGGAGCAATCCAAATGGGGATCAACAATATGATTAAAATCCCCGCCCCATACAACATGACCCTCACTGAAGTCCTCCAATTTTTTTTTGAATCTATTAAGAAAGCGAATTTGACTTGAATTGGGGGCATGTATGTTAGCAATGGTGAAATTAACATCTCCCAATTTTCCCTTAATAGTGATTTGTCTACCTTCCTCGTCCTTCATTGTGTCTATTATTTTAAAAGGTAAATCCTTGTGAATGGCTATCGCAACCCCCGCTTTTTTCTTTTCACTGTTTGAAAAGAATATTTGCGAGAAATATTTATTTCGGAGTCTATGGTTATCAGATTCTAATAAATGAGTTTCCTGAAGCAGGACTATATCAGCTTTAAGTCTACGCATATCTTTCCAAAGAGTAAATCTCTTGTAGGGGTTGTTCAAACCATTCACGTTATAGGACACAATATTTAAAGACATAGTATTGGTGTTTGTAGATTATGTAGTGATGTCTGTATTTACAATTAGAATTGTCCACAGAGAAGGAGATTAATAAGACCAGCAAACCCTGTAGAAACAAAAGAGGCAACCTACACAGAACCTGTATCCCCAACATGACGATGATGATGAACCCTTCCAGATCAGATGAAAGTGAAAGCAAACGACGGTCTCCGCTTAGTAGAGATGCACACAGTCCTGCATACAGATAAAAGATAAAAATAACATAATTGCAACCAGCAAAAAAGTGGGTTAGAAAACCAACAGTTGATGCACACCGAAGTGTGTGTGTAAATGAGTAAGTACTCATTCAAAGTTTAGGGGGTGAAATTAAGGGCCAAGTGAGTGGGGCCAACCCAAAATAATTCAAAAGCTTCATCTGTTTTTCTTCGTGATCCACGAGGGCTTGACATGTCCTGGAAGATGATCAGAAACTCCGCTGTCTTTGTGTCCAGAACTTGATCTCTCCATGGGCGGCAGGCCTAGATCATGAATAAATTTGTCAGAGTTATTTAAGTCAGTTAGCGCAAAAATGACATCTTCCTTAATCACGATCAATTTGGTTGGAAATCCCCATTTATACAGTATCTTATTATTCCTAAGATGGTCAGTGACAGGAATGTATTCTCTCCGTTTTTGTAATGTGGCTCTTGAAAAGTCTGCGAAAATTTTTATCTTGTTGTAGGGGGTCGGTAAATTTGGCAATTGCCTGCTTTTCCTAAGAATTTCCTCTTTAATTTGAAAATAGTGAAAACAGGCTATGACGTCCCTGGGAGCTGTAGTTGGTGCGTATTTGGATTTAGGTAGTCTGTGAATGCGCTCCAGTGTTAGATCACCCCTAGAAGCTTTAGGAAGAACTGAGTGAAGCATTTTTTGGGTGTATTCTGTAAGATCACGATCTTTGATTGACTCAGGTATCCCTCTAAATTTTAAGTTACTACGCCTGCTTCTATCTTCTTGTTCAACTTGTTTTGATTTTATTTGGGCCACCTCGTCCTCCAGGTTGTAATGTGCATCTATCAATTTATTATGGGACTCCACCAATTCCCCCATTTTCCGTTCAAGGTGGTCCACACGCTGTCCAAGATCATCTATATCTTTACGGAGGGATAGATTATGAGATTCCAATTGTGACTGGAAAGATTGAGCCAAAAGAAGAATGATGTTCTTAATGAATATTTCTGATGCATTTTTATTAGAAGCGTCCACATCAGATAGTGACTGTATAAGAGTATCAGCAAGTGTCGGGTTGCCGAGATCCTTGGGAGAATGAATAAGAATTGAGTCTTTATTCTGAAGGCTCTCCTGAGCTGCAGCAACCAAAATATTCCCTTTAGAATAGGGAGTATCATGGGAGCCGATCGGCACCTTAATGGGGCTGGCATTAATATTGAATCCGGCACTATGTGTAGCATAAGCAGCCTTTCCAGGGGCTGGTGGGGTAAAGGGAGTATCAGATATAAATGAAACATCCTTGCAAGATGTGGCCCCTTTAACCGGCGTTGTAAAAAGATCTCCGGTTGTTAAAATAGTCGGCGCACATTTTTCGGCCTTTCCAGCGTTTTGTTTTTGTGAGCGTTGCCGATTAGAGCGCTCGTTCTCCTTTTCAAGATGGCCGCTCTCGCGGGAAGACGAGCGAGAGCGGGAGCTCCGTGCAGGGCTATTTTCCAGCGGTCCCCTCCGCTTACTCACAGTTACCGCTGACTTCCTCTGTGTGAGCCGCGGGTTCATTTTCGTCTTGAAAGCGGCATGCTTCTGCCGCTGTGGCGTCGCTCTTAAGTGCTGGCGTCCCCGGCCATAGATACGGGACTTGCCTGCACTTCCTGGTATTTTACATGCTGGATGCGGGGAGCCGCCGCCGCCATCTTGGATCATCTCTTCAGCGCTGCAGCGCTCTGTATCAGCTTCTTTTTCTCTGCGGCCGCTGCGGTCAGCCATGGCAGCTTAGTAGCGTTCTGTGCAGGAGATATTCCGGTGCTGGAGGCTGTAGTTTTTAGGTGGAATCTCGGAGATATGCTTGTTAAAATCGCTTAATTAGGTGGCCCCAGTGTGGAGCTCACAGCTGAGACGTCCTCACAGTCTCAGCGCTGGCCACGCCCCCCCTGATTCTTTGTATTTCCACAAGGCGTCTGTATGCATACATTTATCCAAATAACTAGGATTTTGTAGTACTGCAGCATATCTATTTCCCTGATTACCTTTCTATAGGGGTCTGCTTTCATTTGCTTACCAACTGTGCGCACGCATGCTGTGTTGAACAAAATAGGATCCATGATGTATTTCTTCCAGATACTAGGCTGGAGTATATGTTTCCTGTCATAGTACTCAGGGGGTCACAGTTGGCAGTAAACAATAGGCTTCTTATATGTAGATTTGACTAAGATTGGTGTACCCGCATACCTAGCAATTTTTTTCTCTCTGGTTATTTCTCCTGTCTCACATATGCTGTAAAGTATTAGCTTCCTTCATTCCCTCGGGTAAAATTACTTATGGCCTATTCAGCCATACTAGTGTTTTAAATGTCTTTAAATGTATGTTTTGCCTGGTTCTGTTTGTGGATTACTATTTTTGTACAATAAAATTGACTATTTAACGTGGATCCCATTGGTTTGCATATCCTTTTCTTTTTGTGTTTAGTGTGTAGCGTGTAGCTTAACCCTACACGCTAAACGCTACACGCTACACTCTACACCCTACACGCTACACCCTACACTCTACACCGCACACTCTACACGCTACACTCTACACCCTACACCCTACACGCTACACGCTACACTCTACACCCTACACGCTACACGCTACACTCTACACTCTACACGCTACACGCTACACTCTACACCCTACACTCTACACGCTACACGCTACACGCTACACCCTACACTCTACACGCTACACGCTACACTCTACACGCTACACGCTACATGCTACACTCTACACTCTACACCCTACACCCTACACGCTACACGCTATACTCTACACCCTACACGCTACACTCTACACGCTACACGCTACACTCTACACTCTACACGCTACACGCTACACTCTACACCCTACACGCAACACGCTACACTCTATACCCTACATGCTACACTCTGCACGCTACACGCTACACTCTACACCCTACACGCTACACTCTACACCCTACACGCTACACGCTACACCCTACACGCTAAACGCTACAGCTTATACCCTACACTCTACACCGTACACCCTACACGCTACACTCTACACCCTACATGCTACACCCTACACCCTACACCCTACATGCTACACCCTACACTCTACACCCTACACCCTACACACTACACGCTACACCCTACACCCTACACGCTACACTCTACACGCTACACGCTACACTCTACACCCTACACGCAACACCCTACACGCTACACTCTACTCGCTACACTCTACACCCTACACGCTACACTCTACACCCTACTCTCTACACGCTACACGCTACACTCTATACCCTACACTCTACACGCTACACCCTACACCCTACACTCTACATGCTACACCCTACACCCTACACTCTACATGCTACACTCAACACCCTACACGCTACACCCTACACCCTACACCCTACACGCTACACGCTACACTCAACACCCTACACGCTACACCCTACACCCTACACGCTACACGCTACACTCTACACTCTACCCCCTACATGCTACACCCTACACTCTACACCCTACACGCAACACGCTACACTCTACACCCTACACGCTACACTCTGCATTCTACACGCTACACCCTACACACCCTGCACGCTACACTCTGCACGCTACACGCTACACTCTACACCATACACGCTACACCCTACACTCTACACCCTACACCCTACACGCTATACCCGACACCCTACACCCTACATGCTTCACCCTACACGCTACACTCTACACTCTACACCCTACACCCTACACGCTACATGCTACAACCTACACGCTACACTCTACACCCTACACTCTACACGCTACACACTACACGCTACACCCTACACGCTACACGCTACACCCTACACGCTACACGTTACACTCTACACCCTACACCCTACACGCTACACGCTACACCCTACACGCTACACGTTACACTCTACACCCTACACGCTACACTCTACACCCTGCACCCTACACGCTACACGCTACACCCTACATGCTACACGCTACACAATACACGCTACACGTTACACTCTACACCCTACACTCTACACCCTACACTCTACACGCTACACTCTACACCCTACACTCTACACGCTACACGCTACACCCTACACCCTACACGCTACAATCTACACCCTACACGCTACACGCTACACCCTACACTCTACACCCTACACCCTACACGCTACACACTATACTCTACACCCTACACGCTACACCCTACACGCAACACGCTACACTCTACACCCTACACGCTACACTCTGCACGCTACACGCTACACCCTACACCCTACACGCTACACTCTACACGCTACACTCTACACCATACACGCTACACCCTACACTCTACACCCTACACGCTATACCCGACACCCTACACCCTGCATGCTTCACACTACACGCTACACTCTACACTATACACCCTACACCCTACACGCTACATGCTACACCCTACACGCTACACTCTACACCCTACACCCTACACGCTACACACTACACGCTAAACATTACACCCTACACACTACACGTTACACTCTACACCCTACACTCTGCACTCTACACCCTACACCCTACACGCTACACGCTACAATCTACACCCTACACGCTACACGCTACACCCTACACCCTACACCCTACACGCTACAATCTACACGCTACACGCTACACCCTATACGCTAGACGCTACACTCTACACGCTACACGATACACGCTACACCCTACACACTACACCCTACACTCTACACCCTACACCCTGCACGCTACACGCTACACCCTACACGCTACACCCTACACTCTACACCCTACACCCTACACGCTACACGCTACACCCTACACGCTACACGTTACACTCTACACCCTACACCCTACACTCTACACCCTACACCCTACTCTCTACACGCTATATTCTACACCCTACACGCTACACTCTACACCCTACACGCTACACTCTACACCCTAGACGCTACACTCTATACCCTACACTCTACACGCTACACCCTACACCCTACACTCTACATGCTACACCCTACACCCTACACCCTACACTCTACATGCTACACGCTACACGCTACATGCTACACGCTACACCCTACACGCTACACACTACACACTACACGCTACACCCTACACCCTACACCCTACACGCTACACGCTACACTCTACACCCTACACGCTACACCCTACACCCTACACCCTACACGCTACATGCTACACGCTACACGCTACACCCTACACGCTACACCCTACACTCTACACCCTACACCCTACACACTACACGCTACTCGCTACACTCTACACCCTACACGCTACACGCTACACTCTACACCCTACAAGCTACACGCTACACCCTACACTCTACACCCTACACCGTACACGCTACACGCTACACTCTACACGCTACACCCTTCACTCTACACCCTACACCCTACATGCTACACTCTACACCCTACACGGTACACCCTACAGTCTACACGCTACATGCTACACTCTACGCTCTACACCCTACACCCTACACGCTACATGCTACACTCTACACCCTACACGCTACACTCTACACCCTACACGCTACATGCTACACTCTACACCATACACCCTACACGCTACATGCTACACGCTACACTCTACACCCTACACGCTACACGCTAGGGTGTAGAGTGTAATATGTAGCGTGTAGTTTGTAGCGTTTAGCTTGTAGGGTGTAGCGTGTAGCGTGTAGGGTGTAGAGTGTAGTGTGTAGCGTGTAGCATGTAGGGTGTAGGGTGTAGAGTGTAGAGTGTAGCGTGTAGGGTGTAGAGTGTAGGGTGTAGGATGTAGAGTGTAGGGTTTAGAGTGTAATGTGTAGCGTGTAGGGTGTAGCGTGTAGCATGTAGGGTGTAGGGTGTGGAGTGTAGGGTGTAGCGTGTAGGGTGTAGAGTGTAGCGTGTAGCGTGTAGAGTGTAGGGTGTAGCGTGTAGGGTGTAGAGTGTAGCGTGTAGGGTGTAGCGTGTAGCGTGCAGGGTGTAGAGTGTAGCGTATAGCGTGTAGGGTGTAGGGTGTAGAGTGTAGAGTGTAGCGTGCAGAGTGTAGCATGCAGGGTGTAGGGTGTAGCGTGTAGAATGCAGAGTGTAGCGTGTAGGGTGTAGAGTGTAGCGTGTAGGGTGTAGAGTATAGCGTGTAGCGTGTAGGGTGTAGGGTGTAGAGTGTAGAGTGTAGCGTGTAGCATGCAGAGTGTAGCATGCAGGGTGGAGGGTGTAGCGTGTAGAATGCAGAGTGTAGCGTGTAGGGTGTAGAGTGTAGCGTGTTGCGTGTAGGGTGTAGAGTGTAGCGTGTAGCGTGTAGAGTGTAGCGTGTAGCGTGTAGCGTGTAGAGTGTAGCGTGTAGGGTGTATAGCGTGTAGCGTGTAGGGTGTAGGGTGTAGAGTGTAGCGTGTAGAGTGTAGCGTGTAGCGTGTAGCGTGTAGAGTGTAGGGTGTAGCGTGTAGGGTGTAGAGTGTCGGGTGTAGCGTGTAGGGTGTAGGGTGTAGAGTGTAGGGTGTAGCGTGTATGGTGTAGAGTGTAGCGTGTAGCGTGCAGAGTATAGCGTGTAGGGTGTAGCGTGTAGCGTGTAGAGTGTAGCGTGTAGGGTGTAGAGTGTAGCGTGTTGCGTGTAGGGTGTAGAGTGTAGCGTGCAGCGTGTAGAGTGTAGAGTGTAGCATGTAGCGTGTAGAGTGTAGCGTGTAGGGTGTAGAGTATAGCGTGTAGCGTGTAGGGTGTACACCCGACACTCTACACCCTACACGCTACACCCTACACTCTACACGCTACACGCTACACGCTACACCCTACACGCTACATGCTACACTCTACACCCTACACGCTACACTCTACACCCTACACGCTACATGCTACACTCTACACCATACACCCTACACGCTACATGCTACACGCTACACTCTACACCCTACACGCTATACGCTAGGGTGTAGAGTGTAATATGTAGCGTGTAGTTTGTAGCGTTTAGCTTGTAGGGTGTAGCGTGTAGCGTGTAGGGTGTAGAGTGTAGTGTGTAGCGTGTAGCATGTAGGGTGTAGGGTGTAGAGTGTAGAGTGTAGCGTGTAGGGTGTAGAGTGTAGGGTGTAGGATGTAGAGTGTAGGGTTTAGAGTGTAATGTGTAGCGTGTAGGGTGTAGCGTGTAGCATGTAGGGTGTAGGGTGTGGAGTGTAGGGTGTAGCGTGTAGGGTGTAGAGTGTAGCGTGTAGCGTGTAGAGTGTAGGGTGTAGCGTGTAGGGTGTAGAGTGTAGCGTGTAGGGTGTAGCGTGTAGCGTGCAGGGTGTAGAGTGTAGCGTATAGCGTGTAGGGTGTAGAGTGTAGAGTGTAGCGTGCAGAGTGTAGCATGCAGGGTGTAGGGTGTAGCGTGTAGAATGCAGAGTGTAGCGTGTAGGGTGTAGAGTGTAGCGTGTAGGGTGTAGAGTATAGCGTGTAGCGTGTAGGGTGTAGGGTGTAGAGTGTAGAGTGTAGCGTGTAGCATGCAGAGTGTAGCATGCAGGGTGTAGGGTGTAGCGTGTAGAATGCAGAGTGTAGCGTGTAGGGTGTAGAGTGTAGCGTGTTGCGTGTATGGTGTAGAGTGTAGCGTGTAGCGTGTAGAGTGTAGCGTGTAGCGTGTAGCGTGTAGAGTGTAGCGTGTAGGGTGTATAGCGTGTAGCGTGTAGGGTGTAGGGTGTAGAGTGTAGAGTGTAGCGTGTAGCGTGTAGAGTGTAGCGTGTAGCGTGTAGAGTGTAGGGTGTAGCGTGTAGGGTGTAGAGTGTAGGGTGTAGCGAGTAGGGTGTAGCGTGTAGCGTGTAGCGTGTAGGGTGTAGGGTGTAGGGTGTAGCGTGTAGGGTGTAGAGTGTAGCGTGTAGGGTGTAGGCTGTAGGGTGTAGCGTGTAGTGTGTAGAGTGTAGCGTGTAGCGTGTAGGGTGTAGCGTGTAGCATGTATCGTGTAGCGTGTAGCATGTAGAGTGTAGGGTGTAGGCTGTAGGGTGTAGCATGTAGAGTGTAGGGTGTAGGCTGTAGCGTGTAGAGTGTAGGGTATAGAGTGTAGCGTGTAGAGAGTAGGGTGTAGAGTGTAGAGTGTAGCGTGTAGGGTGTAGAGTGTAGCGTGTAGAGCGTATTGTGTAGAATGTAGAGTGTAGCATGTAGCGTGTAGAGTGTAGGGTGTAGAGTGTAGCGTGTAGAGTGTAGCGTGTAGGGTGTAGCGTGTCGGGTGTAGGGTGTAGGGTGTAGCGTGTAGTTTGTAGGGTGTAGGGTGTAGGGGTTGCGTGTAGGGTGTAGAGTGTAGCGTGTAGCGTGTAGAGTGTAGCGTGTAGGGTGTAGGGTGTAGCGTGTAGTGTGTAGGGTGTAGGTTGTAGAGTGTAGGGTGTAGCATGTAGGGTGTAGGGTGTAGGGTGTAGCATGTAGGGTGTAGAGTGTAGCGTGTAGGGTGTACGGTGTAGAGTGTAGGGTATAAGCTGTAGCGTTTAGCGTGTAGGGTGTAGCGTGTAGCGTGTAGGGTGTAGAGTGTAGCGTGTAGGGTGTAGAGTATAGCATGTAGAGAGTAGGGTGTAGGGTGTAGGGTGTAGAGTGTAACGTGTAGCGTGTAGGGTGTAGCGTGTAGCGTGTAGGGTGTAGAGTGTAGGGTGAAGGGTGTAGCGTGTAGCGTGTAGCGTGTAGGGTGTAGGGTGTAGATTGTAGCGTGTAGGGTGTAGCATGTAGCGTGTAGGGTGTAGGGTGTAGAGTGTAGAGTCTAGCGTGTAGGGTGAAGCATGTAGGGTGTAGGGTGTCGGGTGTAGCGTGTAGGGTATAGGGTGTAGAGCGTAGGGTGTAGCGTGTATGGTGTAGAGTGTAGCGTGTAGCGTGCAGAGTATAGCGTGTAGGGTGTAGCGTGTAGCGTGCAGAGTGTAGCGTGTAGGGTGTAGAGTGTAGCGTGTTGCGTGTAGGGTGTAGAGTGTAGCGTGTAGCGTGTAGAGTGTAGAGTGTAGCATGTTGCGTGTAGAGTGTAGCGTGTAGGGTGTAGAGTATAGCGTGTAGCGTGTAGGGTGTAGGGTGTAGAGTGTAGAGTGTAGCATGTAGCGTGTAGCGTGTAGAGTGTAGCGTGTAGCGTGTAGAGTGTAGGGTGTAGCGTGTAGCGTGTAGCGTGTAGAGTGTAGGGTGTAGCGTGTAGCGTGTAGGGTGTAGGGTGTAGAGTGTAGCGTGTAGCGTGTAGAGTGTACGGTGTAGAGTGTAGGGTGTAGCGTGTAGGGTGTAGAGTGTAGCGTGTAGCGTGTAGCGTGTAGGGTTAAGTTACACGCTACACACTAAACACAAAAAGAAAAGGATATGCAAACCAATGGGATCCACGTTAAATAGTCAATTTTATTGTACAAAAATAGTAATCCACAAACAGAACCAGGCAAATCATACATTTAAAAACATTTAAAACACTAGTATGGCTGAATAGGCCATAAGTAATTTTACCCGAGGGAATGAAGGAAGCTAATACTTTACAGCATATGTGAGACAGGAGAAATAACCAGAGAGAAAAAATTGCTAGGTATGCGGGTACACCAATCTTGGTCAAATCTACATATAAGAAGCCTATTGTTTACTGCCAACTGTGACCCCCTGAGTACTATGACAGGAAACATATACTCCAGCCTAGTATCTGGAAGAAATACATCATGGATCCTATTTTGTTCAACACAGCATGCGTGCGCACAGTTGGTAAGCAAATGAAAGCAGACCCCTATAGAAAGGTAATCAGGGAAATAGATATGCTGCAGTACTACAAAATCCTAGTTATTTGGATAAATGTATGCATACAGACGCCTTGTGGAAATAGAAAGAATCAGGATCCATTGTCCTAAGGCTTGGAAAAATGCCAGGCCATGCATGAAGTAAATAGGTGTAATTCCATAGCAGTCCTGTCCCTCGGGAAAAAAACAAAGGAAGCCCTGAACCCCACGCGTATCGACGCTACTCAAGCGTCTTCATCAGAGGAAAAAGTGACACCCTACACGTTACACTCTACACCCTACACAATACACGCTGCTTGCTACACCCTACATGCTACACTCTACACGCTACACGCTAAACCCTACACGGTACACCCTACACCCTACACCCTACACGCTACACGCTACACCCTACACCCTACACCCTACACGCTACAATCTACACGCTACACGCTACACACTATACGCTACACGCTACACGCTACACTCTACACCCTACACGCTACACTCTACACCCTACACGCTACACCCTACACTCTACACGCTACATGCTACACTCTACACCCTACACAATACACGCTACTTGCTACACCCTACATGCTACACTCTACACGCTACACGCTACACGCTACACCCTACACGGTACACCCTACACCCTACACGCTACAATCTACACGCTACACGCTACACACTATACGCTACACGCTAGACGCTACACTCTACACGCTACACGATACACGCTACACCCTACACGCTACACCCTACACTCTACACCCTACAACCTACTCGCTACACGCTACACGCTACACGCTACACCCTACACGCTACACCCTACACTCTACACCCTACACCCTACACGCTACACGCTACACGCTACACCCTACACGCTACACCCTACACTCTACACCCTACACGCTACACCCTACACGCTACACGTTACACTCTACACCCTACACCCTACACTCTACACCCTACACCCTACTCTCTACACTCTACACTCTACACGCTACACTCTACACCCTACACCCTACACGCTGCACGCTACACTCTACACGCTAAACGCTACAGCTTATACCCTACACTCTACACCGTACACCCTACATGCTACACTCTACACCCTACATGCTACACCCTACACCCTACATGCTACACCCTACACTCTACACCCTACACCCTACACGCTACACCCTACGCCCTGCACGCCACACACTACACTCTACACGCTACACCCTACACCCTACACTGTACACCCTACACCCTACACGCTACACGCTACACTCTACACGCTACACCCTACACTCTACACCCTACACCCTACACTCTACACCCTACACGCTACATGCTACACTCTACACCCTAGACGCTACACTCTATACCCTACACTCTACACGCTACACCCTACACCCTACACTCTACATGCTACACCCTACACCCTACACTCTACACTCTACATGCTACACGCTACACGCTACATGCTACACGCTACACCCTACACGCTACACGCTACACACTACACGCTACACCCTACACCCTACACGCTACACGCTACACTCTACACCCTACACGCTACACCCTACACCCTACACCCTACACGATACACGCTACACTCTACACCCTACACGCTACACCCTACACTCTACACCCTACACGCTACACCCTACACTCTACACCCTACACGCTATACGCTACACTCTACACCCTGCACGCTACACGCTACACCCTACACGCTACACTCTACACCCTACACGCTACACCCTACACTCTACACCCTACACCCTACACGCTACACGCTACACTCTACACCCTACACGCTACACCCTACACTCCACACCCTACACCCTACATGCTACACGCTACACCCTACACGCTACACATTACACTCTAAACCCTACACTCTACATCCTACACCCTACACTCTACACCCTACACGCTACACTCTACACCCTACACCCTACATGCTACACGCTACACGCTACACTCTACACCCTACACGCTACACGCTACACCCTACTAGCTAAACGCTACAAACTACACGCTACATATTACACTCTACACCCTAGCGTGTAGCGTGTAGGGTGTAGAGTGTAGCGTGTAGGGTGTAGAGTGTAGCATGTAGCGTGTAGGGTGTAGGGTGTAGAGTGTAGAGTGTAGCATGTAGCGTGTAGATTGTAGGGTGTACCGTGTAGGGTGTAGAGTGTAGCATGTAGGGTGTAGGGTGTAGAGTGAAGGGTGTAGCGTGTAGAGTGTAGCGTGTAGCGTGTACGGTGTAGGGTGTAGAGTGTAGGGTGTAGCGTGTAGCGTGTAGCTTGTAGGGTGTAGAGTGTAGCGTGTAGCGTATAGGCTGTAGGGTGTAGGGTGTAGCATGTAGCGTGTAGCGTGTGTAGGGTGTAGCGTGTAGGGTGTAGAGTGCAGCGTGTAGGGTGTAGAGTGTAGCGTGTAGCGTGTGTAGGGTGTAGGGTGTAGAGTGTAGCGTGTAGCGTGTAGGGTGTAGGGTGTAGGGTGTAGAGTGTAGCGTGTAGGGTGTAGCGTGTAGGGTTTAGGGTGTAGGGTGTAGAGTGTAGGGTGTTGCGTGTAGGGTGTGGAGTGTAGCGTGTAGGGTGTAGCGTGTAGAGTGTAGCGTGTAGCGTGTAGGGTGGAGAGTGTAGAGTGTAGGGTGTAGCGTGTAGGGTGTAGAGTGTAGCGTGTAGCGTGCAGGGTGTAGAGTGTAGCGTATAGCGTGTAGGGTGTAGGATGTAGAGTGTAGCGTGTAGGGTGTAGAGTGTAGCGTGTAGAGTGTAGCATGTAGCGTGTAGGGTGTAGGGTGTAGAGTGTAGAGTGTAGCGTGTAGGGTGAAGCATGTAGGGTGTAGGGTGTCGGGTATAGCGTGTAGGGTGTAGGGTGTAGAGTGTAGGGTGTAGCGTGTATGGTGTAGAGTGTAGCGTGTAGCGTGTAGAGTGTAGCGTGTAGGGTGTAGCGTGTAGCGTGCAGAGTGTAGCGTGTAGGGTGTAGAGTGTAGCGTGTTGCGTGTAGGGTGTAGAGTGTAGCGTGTAGCGTGTAGAGTGTAGAGTGTAGCGTGTAGGGTGTAGGGTGTAGAGTGTAGCATGTAGGGTGTAGCGTGTAGCATGTAGCGTGTAGCGTGTAGCATGTAGAGTGTAGCGTGTAGGGTGTAGAGTGTAGCGTGTAGGGTGTAGCGTGTAGCGTGTAGCGTGCAGGGTGTAGAGTGTAGCGTATAGCGTGTAGGGTGTAGAGTGTAGGGTGTAGCATGTAGCGTGTAGAGTGTAGCGTGTAGGGTGTAGGGTGTACAGTGTAGGGTGTAGCGTGTAGCATGTAGGGTGTAGGGTGTAGCGTGTAGCGTGTACCGTGTAGCGTATAGAGTGCAGCGTGTAGGGTGTAGAGTGTAGCGTGTACTGTGTAGCGTGTAGGGTGTAGGGTGTAGCGTGTAGGGTGTAGAGTGTAGCGTGTAGGGTGTAGAGTGTAACATGTAGCGTGTAGGGTGTAGGGCGTAGCGTGTAGCGTGTACCGTGTAGCGTGTAGAGTGTAGTGTGTAGGGTGTAGAGTGTAGCGTGTAGGGTGTAGAGTGTAGCGTGTAGCGTGTAGCGTGTAGCGTGTAGAGTGTAGCGTGTAGGGTGTAGTGTGTAGAGTGTAGTGTGTGGCGTGCAGGGCGTAGGGTGTAGCGTGTAGCGTGTAGGGTGTAGGGTGTAGAGTGTAGGGTGTAGCATGTAGGGTGTAGGGTGTAGGGTATAGCGTGTAGGGTGTAGAGTGTAGCGTGTAGGGTGTACGGTGTAGAGTGTAGGGTATAAGCTGTAGCGTTTAGCGTGTAGAGTGTAGCGTGTAGCGTGTAGCGTGTAGCGTGTAGCGTGTAGGGTGTAGAGTGTAGGGTGTAGAGTGTAGCGTGTAGCGTGTAGGGTGTAGGATGTAGCGTGTAGGGTGTAGCATGTAGCGTGTAGCGTGTAGCATGTAGAGTTGGGTGTAGGGTGTAGGGTGTAGAGTGTAGTGTGTAGAGTGTAGAGTGTAGCGTGTAGAGTGTAAAGTGTAGCGTGTAGGGTGTAGCGTGTAGTGTGTAGCGTGTAGCGCGTAGCGTGTAGAGTGTAGGGTATAGAGTGTAGCGTGTAGAGAGTAGGGAGCAGAGTGTAGTGTGTAGCATGTAGGGTGTAGGGTGTACAGTGTAGGGTGTAGGGTGTAGCGTGTAGCGTGTAGAGTGTAGGGAGTAGGGTGTAGGGTGTAGCGTGTAGGGTGTGGAGTGTAGCGTGTAGCGTGTAGGGTGTAGCGTGTAGCGTGTAGGGTGTAGCGTGTATCATGTACCGTGTAGCGTGTAGCATGTAGAGTAGGGTGTAGGGTGTAGAGTGTAGCATGTAGGGTGTAGGGTGTAGAGTGTAGGGTGTAGCATGTAGGGTGTAGGGTGTATAGTGTAGGTTGTAGGGTGTAGCGTGTAGCGTGTAGAGTGTAGGGAGTAGGGTGTAGGGTGTAGCGTGTAGGGTGTAGAGTGTGGCTTGTAGCGTGTAGCGTGTAGGGTGTAGCGTGTAGCGTGTAGGGTGTAGCGTGTATCATGTACCGTGTAGCGAGTAGCATGTAGAGTAGGGTGTAGGGTGTAGAGTGTAGCATGTAGGGTGTAGGGTGTAGAGTGTAGGGTGTAGCATGTAGGGTGTAGGGTGTAGCGTGTAGGGTGTAGAGTGTAGCGTGTAGGGTGTACGGTGTAGAGTGTAGGGTATAAGCTGTAGCGTTTAGCGTGTAGAGTGTAGCGTGTAGCGTGTAGGGTGTAGAGTGTAGGGTGTAGAGTATAGCGTGTAGCGTGTAGGGTGTAGGGTGAAGCGTGTAGGGTGTAGCATGTAGCGTGTAGCGTGTAGCATGTAGAGTAGGGTGTAGGGTGTAGAGTGTAGCGTGTAGCGTGTAGTGTGTAGCGTGTAGAGTGTAAAGTGTAGCGTGTAGTGTGTAGTGTGTAGCGTGTAGCGCGTAGCGTGTAGAGTGTAGGGTATAGAGTGTAGCGTGTAGAGAGTAGGGAGTAGAGTGTAGAGTGTAGCGTGTAGGGTGTAGAGTGTAGCGAGTAGCGTGTAGTGTGTAGGGTGTAGAGTGTAGGGTGTAGCATGTAGGGTGTAGAGTGTAGCGTGTAGGGTGTAGCGTGTAGCGTGCAGGGTGTAGAGTGTAGCGTATAGCGTGTAGGGTGTAGGGTGTAGCGTGTAGAGTGTAGCGTGTAGCGTGTAGGGTGTAGGGTGTACAGTGTAGCGTGTAGAGTGTAGTGTGTAGCGTGTAGAGTGTAGTGTGTGGCGTGCAGGGCATAGGGTGTAGCGTGTAGGGTGTAGGGTGTAGTGTAGGGTGTAGCATGTAGGGTGTAGAGTGTAGCGTGTAGGGTGTAGAGTGTAGCATGTAGGGTGTACGGTGTAGAGTGTAGGGTATAAGCTGTAGCGTTTAGCGTGTAGAGTGTAGCGTGTAGCGTGTAGCGTGTAGGGTGTAGGGTGTAGAGTGTAGAGTGTAGCGTGTAGGGTGTAGAGTGTAGCGTGTAGAGAGTAGGGTGTAGGGTGTAGAGTGTAGGGTGTAGGGTGTAGAGTGTAACGTGTAGCGTGTAGGGTGTAGCGTGTAGGGTGTAGAGTGTAGGGTGTAGCGTGTAGGGTGTAGCGTGTAGCGTGTAGCGTGTAGGGTGTAGGGTGTAGAGTGTAGGGTGTAGCGTGTAGGGTGTAGCGTGTAGCGTGTAGCGTGTAGGGTGTAGGGTGTAGAGTGTAGGGTGTAGCGTGTAGGGTGTAGAGTGTAGCGTCTAGCGTGTAGCGTATAGTGTGCAGCGTGTAGCGTGTAGATTGTAGCGTGTAGGGTGTAGGGTGTAGGGTGTAGCGTGTAGCGTGTAGATTGTAGCGTGTAGGGTGTAGGGTGTAGCGTGTAGCGTGTAGGGTGTAGGGTGTAGGGTGTACCGTGTAGGGTGTAGCGTGTAGCGTGTAGCGTGTAGAGTGTAGCATGTAGGGTGTAGCAAGTAGCGTGTATTGTGTAGGGTGTAGAGTGTAGCATGTAGCGTGTAGAGTGTAGGGTGTAGCGTGTAGGGTGTAGAGTGTAGCGTGTAGGGTGTAGAGTGTAGCGTGTAGCGTGTAGGGTGTCACTTTTTCCTCTGATGAAGACGCTTGAGTAGCGTCGATACGCGTGGGGTTCAGGGCTTCCTTTTTTTTCCCAAGGGACAGGACTTGGGTAACTTATCTTTACAACTGCTATGGAATTACACCTATTTACTTCATGCATGGCCTGGCATTTTTCCAAGCCTTAGGACAATGGATCCTGATTCTTTGTATTTCCACAAGGCGTCTGTATGCATACATTTATCCAAATAACTAGGATTTTGTAGTACTGCAGCATATCTATTTCCCTGATTACCTTTCTATAGGGGTCTGCTTTCATTTGCTTACCAACTGTGCGCACGCATGCTGTGTTGAACAAAATAGGATCCATGATGTATTTCTTCCAGATACTAGGCTGGAGTATATGTTTCCTGTCATAGTACTCAGGGGGTCACAGTTGGCAGTAAACAATAGGCTTCTTATATGTAGATTTGACTAAGATTGGTGTACCCGCATACCTAGCAATTTTTTCTCTGGTTATTTCTCCTGTCTCACATATGCTGTAAAGTATTAGCTTCCTTCATTCCCTCGGGTAAAATTACTTATGGCCTATTCAGCCATACTAGTGTTTTAAATGTCTTTAAATGTATGTTTTGCCTGGTTCTGTTTGTGGATTACTATTTTTGTACAATAAAATTGACTATTTAACGTGGATCCCATTGGTTTGCATATCCTTTTCTTTTTGTGTTTAGTGTGTAGCGTGTAGCTTAACCCTACACGCTAAACGCTACACGCTACACTCTACACCCTACACGCTACACCCTACACTCTACACCGCACACTCTACACGCTACACTCTACACCCTACACCCTACACGCTACACGCTACACTCTACACCCTACACGCTACACGCTACACTCTACACTCTACACGCTACACGCTACACTCTACACCCTACACTCTACACGCTACACGCTACACCCTACACTCTACACGCTACACGCTACACTCTACACGCTACACGCTACATGCTACACTCTACACTCTACACCCTACACCCTACACGCTACACGCTATACTCTACACCCTACACGCTACACTCTACACGCTACACGCTACACTCTACACTCTACACGCTACACGCTACACTCTACACCCTACACGCAACACGCTACACTCTATACCCTACATGCTACACTCTGCACGCTACACGCTACACTCTACACCCTACACGCTACACTCTACACCCTACACGCTACACGCTACACCCTACACGCTAAACGCTACAGCTTATACCCTACACTCTACACCGTACACCCTACACGCTACACTCTACACCCTACATGCTACACCCTACACCCTACACCCTACATGCTACACCCTACACTCTACACCCTACACCCTACACACTACACGCTACACCCTACACCCTACACGCTACACTCTACACGCTACACGCTACACTCTACACCCTACACGCAACACCCTACACGCTACACTCTACTCGCTACACTCTACACCCTACACGCTACACTCTACACCCTACTCTCTACACGCTACACGCTACACTCTATACCCTACACTCTACACGCTACACCCTACACCCTACACTCTACATGCTACACCCTACACCCTACACTCTACATGCTACACTCAACACCCTACACGCTACACCCTACACCCTACACCCTACACGCTACACGCTACACTCAACACCCTACACGCTACACCCTACACCCTACACCCTACACGCTACACGCTACACTCTACACTCTACCCCCTACATGCTACACCCTACACTCTACACCCTACACGCAACACGCTACACTCTACACCCTACACGCTACACTCTGCATTCTACACGCTACACCCTACACCCTGCACGCTACACTCTGCACGCTACACGCTACACTCTACACCATACACGCTACACCCTACACTCTACACCCTACACCCTACACGCTATACCCGACACCCTACACCCTACATGCTTCACCCTACACGCTACACTCTACACTCTACACCCTACACGCTACATGCTACAACCTACACGCTACACTCTACACCCTACACTCTACACGCTACACACTACACGCTACACCCTACACGCTACACGCTACACCCTACACGCTACACGTTACACTCTACACCCTACACCCTACACGCTACACGCTACACCCTACACGCTACACGTTACACTCTACACCCTACACGCTACACTCTACACCCTGCACCCTACACGCTACACGCTACACCCTACATGCTACACGCTACACAATACACGCTACACGTTACACTCTACACCCTACACTCTACACCCTACACTCTACACGCTACACTCTACACCCTACACTCTACACGCTACACGCTACACCCTACACCCTACACGCTACAATCTACACCCTACACGCTACACGCTACACCCTACACTCTACACCCTACACCCTACACGCTACACACTATACTCTACACCCTACACGCTACACCCTACACGCAACACGCTACACTCTACACCCTACACGCTACACTCTGCACGCTACACGCTACACCCTACACCCTACACGCTACACTCTACACGCTACACTCTACACCATACACGCTACACCCTACACTCTACACCCTACACGCTATACCCGACACCCTACACCCTGCATGCTTCACACTACACGCTACACTCTACACTATACACCCTACACCCTACACGCTACATGCTACACCCTACACGCTACACTCTACACCCTACACCCTACACGCTACACACTACACGCTAAACATTACATCCTACACACTACACGTTACACTCTACACCCTACACTCTGCACTCTACACCCTACACCCTACACGCTACACGCTACAATCTACACCCTACACGCTACACCCTACACCCTACACCCTACACGCTACAATCTACACGCTACACGCTACACCCTATACGCTAGACGCTACACCCTACATGCTACACTCTACACCCTACACGGTACACCCTACAGTCTACACGCTACACGCTACACTCTACACGCTACACCCTTCACTCTACACCCTACACCCTACATGCTACACTCTACACCCTACACGGTACACCCTACAGTCTACACGCTACATGCTACACTCTACGCTCTACACCCTACACCCTACACGCTACATGCTACACTCTACACCCTACACGCTACACTCTACACCCTACACGCTACATGCTACACTCTACACCATACACCCTACACGCTACATGCTACACGCTACACTCTACACCCTACACGCTACACGCTAGGGTGTAGAGTGTAATATGTAGCGTGTAGTTTGTAGCGTTTAGCTTGTAGGGTGTAGCGTGTAGCGTGTAGGGTGTAGAGTGTAGTGTGTAGCGTGTAGCATGTAGGGTGTAGGGTGTAGAGTGTAGAGTGTAGCGTGTAGGGTGTAGAGTGTAGGGTGTAGGATGTAGAGTGTAGGGTTTAGAGTGTAATGTGTAGCGTGTAGGGTGTAGCGTGTAGCATGTAGGGTGTAGGGTGTGGAGTGTAGGGTGTAGCGTGTAGGGTGTAGAGTGTAGCGTGTAGCGTGTAGAGTGTAGGGTGTAGCGTGTAGGGTGTAGAGTGTAGCGTGTAGAGTGTAGCGTGTAGCGTGCAGGGTGTAGAGTGTAGCGTATAGCGTGTAGGGTGTAGGGTGTAGAGTGTAGAGTGTAGCGTGCAGAGTGTAGCATGCAGGGTGTAGGGTGTAGCGTGTAGAATGCAGAGTGTAGCGTGTAGGGTGTAGAGTGTAGCGTGTAGGGTGTAGAGTATAGCGTGTAGCGTGTAGGGTGTAGGGTGTAGAGTGTAGAGTGTAGCGTGTAGCATGCAGAGTGTAGCATGCAGGGTGGAGGGTGTAGCGTGTAGAATGCAGAGTGTAGCGTGTAGGGTGTAGAGTGTAGCGTGTTGCGTGTAGGGTGTAGAGTGTAGCGTGTAGCGTGTAGAGTGTAGCGTGTAGCGTGTAGCGTGTAGAGTGTAGCGTGTAGGGTGTATAGCGTGTAGCGTGTAGGGTGTAGGGTGTAGAGTGTAGAGTGTAGCGTGTAGCGTGTAGAGTGTAGCGTGTAGCGTGTAGCGTGTAGAGTGTAGGGTGTAGCGTGTAGGGTGTAGAGTGTCGGGTGTAGCGTGTAGGGTGTAGGGTGTAGAGTGTAGGGTGTAGCGTGTATGGTGTAGAGTGTAGCGTGTAGCGTGCAGAGTATAGCGTGTAGGGTGTAGCGTGTAGCGTGTAGAGTGTAGCGTGTAGGGTGTAGAGTGTAGCGTGTTGCGTGTAGGGTGTAGAGTGTAGCGTGTAGCGTGTAGAGTGTAGAGTGTAGCGTGTAGCGTGTAGCGTGTAGGGTGTAGGGTGAAGCGTGTAGGGTGTAGCATGTAGCGTGTAGCGTGTAGCATGTAGAGTAGGGTGTAGGGTGTAGAGTGTAGCGTGTAGCGTGTAGTGTGTAGCGTGTAGAGTGTAAAGTGTAGCGTGTAGTGTGTAGTGTGTAGCGTGTAGCGCGTAGCGTGTAGAGTGTAGGGTATAGAGTGTAGCGTGTAGAGAGTAGGGAGTAGAGTGTAGAGTGTAGCGTGTAGGGTGTAGAGTGTAGCGAGTAGCGTGTAGTGTGTAGGGTGTAGAGTGTAGGGTGTAGCATGTAGGGTGTAGAGTGTAGCGTGTAGGGTGTAGCGTGTAGCGTGCAGGGTGTAGAGTGTAGCGTATAGCGTGTAGGGTGTAGGGTGTAGCGTGTAGAGTGTAGCGTGTAGCGTGTAGGGTGTAGGGTGTACAGTGTAGCGTGTAGAGTGTAGTGTGTAGCGTGTAGAGTGTAGTGTGTGGCGTGCAGGGCATAGGGTGTAGCGTGTAGGGTGTAGGGTGTAGTGTAGGGTGTAGCATGTAGGGTGTAGGGTGTAGCGTGTAGGGTGTAGAGTGTAGCATGTAGGGTGTACGGTGTAGAGTGTAGGGTATAAGCTGTAGCGTTTAGCGTGTAGAGTGTAGCGTGTAGCGTGTAGCGTGTAGGGTGTAGGGTGTAGAGTGTAGAGTGTAGCGTGTAGGGTGTAGAGTGTAGCGTGTAGAGAGTAGGGTGTAGGGTGTAGAGTGTAGGGTGTAGGGTGTAGAGTGTAACGTGTAGCGTGTAGGGTGTAGCGTGTAGGGTGTAGAGTGTAGGGTGTAGCGTGTAGGGTGTAGCGTGTAGCGTGTAGCGTGTAGGGTGTAGGGTGTAGAGTGTAGGGTGTAGCGTGTAGGGTGTAGCGTGTAGCGTGTAGCGTGTAGGGTGTAGGGTGTAGAGTGTAGGGTGTAGCGTGTAGGGTGTAGAGTGTAGCGTCTAGCGTGTAGCGTATAGTGTGCAGCGTGTAGCGTGTAGATTGTAGCGTGTAGGGTGTAGGGTGTAGGGTGTAGCGTGTAGCGTGTAGATTGTAGCGTGTAGGGTGTAGGGTGTAGCGTGTAGCGTGTAGGGTGTAGGGTGTAGGGTGTACCGTGTAGGGTGTAGCGTGTAGCGTGTAGCGTGTAGAGTGTAGCATGTAGGGTGTAGCAAGTAGCGTGTATTGTGTAGGGTGTAGAGTGTAGCATGTAGCGTGTAGAGTGTAGGGTGTAGCGTGTAGGGTGTAGAGTGTAGCGTGTAGGGTGTAGAGTGTAGCGTGTAGCGTGTAGGGTGTCACTTTTTCCTCTGATGAAGACGCTTGAGTAGCGTCGATACGCGTGGGGTTCAGGGCTTCCTTTGTTTTTTTCCCAAGGGACAGGACTTGGGTAACTTATCTTTACAACTGCTATGGAATTACACCTATTTACTTCATGCATGGCCTGGCATTTTTCCAAGCCTTAGGACAATGGATCCTGATTCTTTGTATTTCCACAAGGCGTCTGTATGCATACATTTATCCAAATAACTAGGATTTTGTAGTACTGCAGCATATCTATTTCCCTGATTACCTTTCTATAGGGGTCTGCTTTCATTTGCTTACCAACTGTGCGCACGCATGCTGTGTTGAACAAAATAGGATCCATGATGTATTTCTTCCAGATACTAGGCTGGAGTATATGTTTCCTGTCATAGTACTCAGGGGGTCACAGTTGGCAGTAAACAATAGGCTTCTTATATGTAGAACTGACTAAGATTGGTGTACCCGCATACCTAGCAATTTTTTCTCTCTGGTTATTTCTCCTGTCTCACATATGCTGTAAAGTATTAGCTTCCTTCATTCCCTCGGGTAAAATTACTTATGGCCTATTCAGCCATACTAGTGTTTTAAATGTCTTTAAATGTATGTTTTGCCTGGTTCTGTTTGTGGATTACTATTTTTGTACAATAAAATTGACTATTTAACGTGGATCCCATTGGTTTGCATATCCTTTTCTTTTTGTGTTTAGTGTGTAGCGTGTAGCTTAACCCTACACGCTAAACGCTACACGCTACACTCTACACCCTACACGCTACACCCTACACTCTACACCGCACACTCTACACGCTACACTCTACACCCTACACCCTACACGCTACACGCTACACTCTACACCCTACACGCTACACCCTACACTCTACACTCTACACGCTACACGCTACACTCTACACCCTACACTCTACACGCTACACGCTACACGCTACACCCTACACTCTACACGCTACACGCTACACTCTACACGCTACACGCTACATGCTACACTCTACACTCTACACCCTACACCCTACACGCTACACGCTATACTCTACACCCTACTCTCTACACTCTACACTCTACACGCTACACTCTACACCCTACACCCTACACGCTGCACGCTACACTCTACACGCTAAACGCTACAGCTTATACCCTACACTCTACACCGTACACCCTACATGCTACACTCTACACCCTACATGCTACACCCTACACCCTACACCCTACATGCTACACCCTACACTCTACACCCTACACCCTACACGCTACACCCTACGCCCTGCACGCCACACACTACACTCTACACGCTACACCCTACACCCTACACTGTACACCCTACACCCTACACGCTACACGCTACACTCTACACGCTACACCCTACACTCTACACCCTACACCCTACACTCTACACCCTACACGCTACATGCTACACTCTACACCCTAGACGCTACACTCTATACCCTACACTCTACACGCTACACCCTACACCCTACACTCTACATGCTACACCCTACACCCTACACTCTACACTCTACATGCTACACGCTACACGCTACATGCTACACGCTACACCCTACACGCTACACGCTACACACTACACGCTACACCCTACACCCTACACGCTACACGCTACACTCTACACCCTACACGCTACACCCTACACCCTACACCCTACACGATACACGCTACACTCTACACCCTACACGCTACACCCTACACTCTACACCCTACACGCTACACCCTACACTCTACACCCTACACGCTATACGCTACACTCTACACCCTGCACGCTACACGCTACACCCTACACGCTACACTCTACACCCTACACGCTACACCCTACACTCTACACCCTACACCCTACACGCTACACGCTACACTCTACACCCTACACGCTACACCCTACACTCCACACCCTACACCCTACATGCTACACGCTACACCCTACACGCTACACATTACACTCTAAACCCTACACTCTACATCCTACACCCTACACTCTACACCCTACACGCTACACTCTACACCCTACACCCTACATGCTACACGCTACACGCTACACTCTACACCCTACACGCTACACGCTACACCCTACTAGCTAAACGCTACAAACTACACGCTACATATTACACTCTACACCCTAGCGTGTAGCGTGTAGGGTGTAGAGTGTAGCGTGTAGGGTGTAGAGTGTAGCATGTAGCGTGTAGGGTGTAGGGTGTAGAGTGTAGAGTGTAGCATGTAGCGTGTAGATTGTAGGGTGTACCGTGTAGGGTGTAGAGTGTAGCATGTAGGGTGTAGGGTGTAGAGTGAAGGGTGTAGCGTGTAGAGTGTAGCGTGTAGCGTGTACGGTGTAGGGTGTAGAGTGTAGGGTGTAGCGTGTAGCGTGTAGCTTGTAGGGTGTAGAGTGTAGCGTGTAGCGTATAGGCTGTAGGGTGTAGGGTGTAGCATGTAGCGTGTAGCGTGTGTAGGGTGTAGCGTGTAGGGTGTAGAGTGCAGCGTGTAGGGTGTAGAGTGTAGCGTGTAGCGTGTGTAGGGTGTAGGGTGTAGAGTGTAGCGTGTAGCGTGTAGGGTGTAGGGTGTAGGGTGTAGAGTGTAGCGTGTAGGGTGTAGCGTGTAGGGTTTAGGGTGTAGGGTGTAGAGTGTAGGGTGTTGCGTGTAGGGTGTGGAGTGTAGCGTGTAGGGTGTAGCGTGTAGAGTGTAGCGTGTAGCGTGTAGGGTGGAGAGTGTAGAGTGTAGGGTGTAGCGTGTAGGGTGTAGAGTGTAGCGTGTAGCGTGCAGGGTGTAGAGTGTAGCGTATAGCGTGTAGGGTGTAGGATGTAGAGTGTAGCGTGTAGGGTGTAGAGTGTAGCGTGTAGAGTGTAGCATGTAGCGTGTAGGGTGTAGGGTGTAGAGTGTAGAGTGTAGCGTGTAGGGTGAAGCATGTAGGGTGTAGGGTGTCGGGTATAGCGTGTAGGGTGTAGGGTGTAGAGTGTAGGGTGTAGCGTGTATGGTGTAGAGTGTAGCGTGTAGCGTGTAGAGTGTAGCGTGTAGGGTGTAGCGTGTAGCGTGCAGAGTGTAGCGTGTAGGGTGTAGAGTGTAGCGTGTTGCGTGTAGGGTGTAGAGTGTAGCGTGTAGCGTGTAGAGTGTAGAGTGTAGCGTGTAGGGTGTAGGGTGTAGAGTGTAGCATGTAGGGTGTAGCGTGTAGCATGTAGCGTGTAGCGTGTAGCATGTAGAGTGTAGCGTGTAGGGTGTAGAGTGTAGCGTGTAGGGTGTAGCGTGTAGCGTGTAGCGTGCAGGGTGTAGAGTGTAGCGTATAGCGTGTAGGGTGTAGAGTGTAGGGTGTAGCATGTAGCGTGTAGAGTGTAGCGTGTAGGGTGTAGGGTGTACAGTGTAGGGTGTAGCGTGTAGCATGTAGGGTGTAGGGTGTAGCGTGTAGCGTGTACCGTGTAGCGTATAGAGTGCAGCGTGTAGGGTGTAGAGTGTAGCGTGTACTGTGTAGCGTGTAGGGTGTAGGGTGTAGCGTGTAGGGTGTAGAGTGTAGCGTGTAGGGTGTAGAGTGTAACATGTAGCGTGTAGGGTGTAGGGCGTAGCGTGTAGCGTGTACCGTGTAGCGTGTAGAGTGTAGTGTGTAGGGTGTAGAGTGTAGCGTGTAGGGTGTAGAGTGTAGCGTGTAGCGTGTAGCGTGTAGCGTGTAGAGTGTAGCGTGTAGGGTGTAGTGTGTAGAGTGTAGTGTGTGGCGTGCAGGGCGTAGGGTGTAGCGTGTAGCGTGTAGGGTGTAGGGTGTAGAGTGTAGGGTGTAGCATGTAGGGTGTAGGGTGTAGGGTATAGCGTGTAGGGTGTAGAGTGTAGCGTGTAGGGTGTACGGTGTAGAGTGTAGGGTATAAGCTGTAGCGTTTAGCGTGTAGAGTGTAGCGTGTAGCGTGTAGCGTGTAGCGTGTAGGGTGTAGAGTGTAGGGTGTAGAGTGTAGCGTGTAGCGTGTAGGGTGTAGGATGTAGCGTGTAGGGTGTAGCATGTAGCGTGTAGCGTGTAGCATGTAGAGTTGGGTGTAGGGTGTAGGGTGTAGAGTGTAGTGTGTAGAGTGTAGATTGTAGCGTGTAGAGTGTAAAGTGTAGCGTGTAGGGTGTAGCGTGTAGTGTGTAGCGTGTAGCGCGTAGCGTGTAGAGTGTAGGGTATAGAGTGTAGCGTGTAGAGAGTAGGGAGCAGAGTGTAGTGTGTAGCATGTAGGGTGTAGGGTGTACAGTGTAGGGTGTAGGGTGTAGCGTGTAGCGTGTAGAGTGTAGGGAGTAGGGTGTAGGGTGTAGCGTGTAGGGTGTGGAGTGTAGCGTGTAGCGTGTAGGGTGTAGCGTGTAGCGTGTAGGGTGTAGCGTGTATCATGTACCGTGTAGCGTGTAGCATGTAGAGTAGGGTGTAGGGTGTAGAGTGTAGCATGTAGGGTGTAGGGTGTAGAGTGTAGGGTGTAGGGTGTATAGTGTAGGTTGTAGGGTGTAGCGTGTAGCGTGTAGAGTGTAGGGAGTAGGGTGTAGGGTGTAGCGTGTAGGGTGTAGAGTGTGGCTTGTAGCGTGTAGCGTGTAGGGTGTAGCGTGTAGCGTGTAGGGTGTAGCGTGTATCATGTACCGTGTAGCGAGTAGCATGTAGAGTAGGGTGTAGGGTGTAGAGTGTAGCATGTAGGGTGTAGGGTGTAGAGTGTAGGGTGTAGCATGTAGGGTGTAGGGTGTAGCGTGTAGGGTGTAGAGTGTAGCGTGTAGGGTGTACGGTGTAGAGTGTAGGGTATAAGCTGTAGCGTTTAGCGTGTAGAGTGTAGCGTGTAGCGTGTAGGGTGTAGAGTGTAGGGTGTAGAGTATAGCGTGTAGCGTGTAGGGTGTAGGGTGAAGCGTGTAGGGTGTAGCATGTAGCGTGTAGCGTGTAGCATGTAGAGTAGGGTGTAGGGTGTAGAGTGTAGCGTGTAGCGTGTAGTGTGTAGCGTGTAGAGTGTAAAGTGTAGCGTGTAGTGTGTAGTGTGTAGCGTGTAGCGCGTAGCGTGTAGAGTGTAGGGTATAGAGTGTAGCGTGTAGAGAGTAGGGAGTAGAGTGTAGAGTGTAGCGTGTAGGGTGTAGAGTGTAGCGAGTAGCGTGTAGTGTGTAGGGTGTAGAGTGTAGGGTGTAGCATGTAGGGTGTAGAGTGTAGCGTGTAGGGTGTAGCGTGTAGCGTGCAGGGTGTAGAGTGTAGCGTATAGCGTGTAGGGTGTAGGGTGTAGCGTGTAGAGTGTAGCGTGTAGCGTGTAGGGTGTAGGGTGTACAGTGTAGCGTGTAGAGTGTAGTGTGTAGCGTGTAGAGTGTAGTGTGTGGCGTGCAGGGCATAGGGTGTAGCGTGTAGGGTGTAGGGTGTAGTGTAGGGTGTAGCATGTAGGGTGTAGAGTGTAGCGTGTAGGGTGTAGAGTGTAGCATGTAGGGTGTACGGTGTAGAGTGTAGGGTATAAGCTGTAGCGTTTAGCGTGTAGAGTGTAGCGTGTAGCGTGTAGCGTGTAGGGTGTAGGGTGTAGAGTGTAGAGTGTAGCGTGTAGGGTGTAGAGTGTAGCGTGTAGAGAGTAGGGTGTAGGGTGTAGAGTGTAGGGTGTAGGGTGTAGAGTGTAACGTGTAGCGTGTAGGGTGTAGCGTGTAGGGTGTAGAGTGTAGGGTGTAGCGTGTAGGGTGTAGCGTGTAGCGTGTAGCGTGTAGGGTGTAGGGTGTAGAGTGTAGGGTGTAGCGTGTAGGGTGTAGCGTGTAGCGTGTAGCGTGTAGGGTGTAGGGTGTAGAGTGTAGGGTGTAGCGTGTAGGGTGTAGAGTGTAGCGTCTAGCGTGTAGCGTATAGTGTGCAGCGTGTAGCGTGTAGATTGTAGCGTGTAGGGTGTAGGGTGTAGGGTGTAGCGTGTAGCGTGTAGATTGTAGCGTGTAGGGTGTAGGGTGTAGCGTGTAGCGTGTAGGGTGTAGGGTGTAGGGTGTACCGTGTAGCGTGTAGCGTGTAGCGTGTAGCGTGTAGAGTGTAGCATGTAGGGTGTAGCAAGTAGCGTGTATTGTGTAGGGTGTAGAGTGTAGCATGTAGCGTGTAGAGTGTAGGGTGTAGCGTGTAGGGTGTAGAGTGTAGCGTGTAGGGTGTAGAGTGTAGCGTGTAGCGTGTAGGGTGTCACTTTTTCCTCTGATGAAGACGCTTGAGTAGCGTCGATACGCGTGGGGTTCAGGGCTTCCTTTTTTTTCCCAAGGGACAGGACTTGGGTAACTTATCTTTACAACTGCTATGGAATTACACCTATTTACTTCATGCATGGCCTGGCATTTTTCCAAGCCTTAGGACAATGGATCCTGATTCTTTGTATTTCCACAAGGCGTCTGCATGCATACATTTATCCAAATAACTAGGATTTTGTAGTACTGCAGCATATCTATTTCCCTGATTACCTTTCTATAGGGGTCTGCTTTCATTTGCTTACCAACTGTGCGCACGCATGCTGTGTTGAACAAAATAGGATCCATGATGTATTTCTTCCAGATACTAGGCTGGAGTATATGTTTCCTGTCATAGTACTCAGGGGGTCACAGTTGGCAGTAAACAATAGGCTTCTTATATGTAGATTTGACTAAGATTGGTGTACCCGCATACCTAGCAATTTTTTCTCTGGTTATTTCTCCTGTCTCACATATGCTGTAAAGTATTAGCTTCCTTCATTCCCTCGGGTAAAATTACTTATGGCCTATTCAGCCATACTAGTGTTTTAAATGTCTTTAAATGTATGTTTTGCCTGGTTCTGTTTGTGGATTACTATTTTTGTACAATAAAATTGACTATTTAACGTGGATCCCATTGGTTTGCATATCCTTTTCTTTTTGTGTTTAGTGTGTAGCGTGTAGCTTAACCCTACACGCTAAACGCTACACGCTACACTCTACACCCTACACGCTACACCCTACACTCTACACCGCACACTCTACACGCTACACTCTACACTCTACACCCTACACGCTACACGCTACACTCTACACCCTACACGCTACACGCTACACTCTACACTCTACACGCTACACGCTACACTCTACACCCTACACTCTACACGCTACACGCTACACCCTACACTCTACACGCTACACGCTACACTCTACACGCTACACGCTACATGCTACACTCTACACTCTACACCCTACACCCTACACGCTACACGCTATACTCTACACCCTACACGCTACACTCTACACGCTACACGCTACACTCTACACTCTACACGCTACACGCTACACTCTACACCCTACACGCAACACGCTACACTCTATACCCTACATGCTACACTCTTCACGCTACACGCTACACTCTACACCCTACACGCTACACTCTACACCCTACACGCTACACGCTACACCCTACACGCTAAACGCTACAGCTTATACCCTACACTCTACACCGTACACCCTACACGCTACACTCTACACCCTACATGCTACACCCTACACCCTACACCCTACATGCTACACCCTACACTCTACACCCTACACCCTACACACTACACGCTACACCCTACACCCTACACGCTACACTCTACACGCTACACGCTACACTCTACACCCTACACGCAACACCCTACACGCTACACTCTACTCGCTACACTCTACACCCTACACGCTACACTCTACACCCTACTCTCTACACGCTACACGCTACACTCTATACCCTACACTCTACACGCTACACCCTACACCCTACACTCTACATGCTACACCCTACACCCTACACTCTACATGCTACACTCAACACCCTACACGCTACACCCTACACCCTACACCCTACACGCTACACGCTACACTCAACACCCTACACGCTACACCCTACACCCTACACCCTACACGCTACACGCTACACTCTACACTCTACCCCCTACATGCTACACCCTACACTCTACACCCTACACGCAACACGCTACACTCTACACCCTACACGCTACACTCTGCATTCTACACGCTACACCCTACACCCTGCACGCTACACTCTGCACGCTACACGCTACACTCTACACCATACACGCTACACCCTACACTCTACACCCTACACCCTACACGCTATACCCGACACCCTACACCCTACATGCTTCACCCTACACGCTACACTCTACACTCTACACCCTACACGCTACATGCTACAACCTACACGCTACACTCTACACCCTACACTCTACACGCTACACACTACACGCTACACCCTACACGCTACACGCTACACCCTACACGCTACACGTTACACTCTACACCCTACACCCTACACGCTACACGCTACACCCTACACGCTACACGTTACACTCTACACCCTACACGCTACACTCTACACCCTGCACCCTACACGCTACACGCTACACCCTACATGCTACACGCTACACAATACACGCTACACGTTACACTCTACACCCTACACTCTACACCCTACACTCTACACGCTACACTCTACACCCTACACTCTACACGCTACACGCTACACCCTACACCCTACACGCTACAATCTACACCCTACACGCTACACGCTACACCCTACACTCTACACCCTACACCCTACACGCTACACACTATACTCTACACCCTACACGCTACACCCTACACGCAACACGCTACACTCTACACCCTACACGCTACACTCTGCACGCTACACGCTACACCCTACACCCTACACGCTACACTCTACACGCTACACTCTACACCATACACGCTACACCCTACACTCTACACCCTACACGCTATACCCGACACCCTACACCCTGCATGCTTCACACTACACGCTACACTCTACACTATACACCCTACACCCTACACGCTACATGCTACACCCTACACGCTACACTCTACACCCTACTCCCTACACGCTACACACTACACGCTAAACATTACACCCTACACACTACACGTTACACTCTACACCCTACACTCTGCACTCTACACCCTACACCCTACACGCTACACGCTACAATCTACACCCTACACGCTACACGCTACACCCTACACCCTACACCCTACACGCTACAATCTACACGCTACACGCTACACCCTATACGCTAGACGCTACACCCTACATGCTACACTCTACACCCTACACGGTACACCCTACAGTCTACACGCTACACGCTACACTCTACACGCTACACCCTTCACTCTACACCCTACACCCTACATGCTACACTCTACACCCTACACGGTACACCCTACAGTCTACACGCTACATGCTACACTCTACGCTCTACACCCTACACCCTACACGCTACATGCTACACTCTACACCCTACACGCTACACTCTACACCCTACACGCTACATGCTACACTCTACACCATACACCCTACACGCTACATGCTACACGCTACACTCTACACCCTACACGCTACACGCTAGGGTGTAGAGTGTAATATGTAGCGTGTAGTTTGTAGCGTTTAGCTTGTAGGGTGTAGCGTGTAGCGTGTAGGGTGTAGAGTGTAGTGTGTAGCGTGTAGCATGTAGGGTGTAGGGTGTAGAGTGTAGAGTGTAGCGTGTAGGGTGTAGAGTGTAGGGTGTAGGATGTAGAGTGTAGAGTTTAGAGTGTAATGTGTAGCGTGTAGGGTGTAGCGTGTAGCATGTAGGGTGTAGGGTGTGGAGTGTAGGGTGTAGCGTGTAGGGTGTAGAGTGTAGCGTGTAGCGTGTAGAGTGTAGGGTGTAGCGTGTAGGGTGTAGAGTGTAGCGTGTAGGGTGTAGCGTGTAGCGTGCAGGGTGTAGAGTGTAGCGTATAGCGTGTAGGGTGTAGGGTGTAGAGTGTAGAGTGTAGCGTGCAGAGTGTAGCATGCAGGGTGTAGGGTGTAGCGTGTAGAATGCAGAGTGTAGCGTGTAGGGTGTAGAGTGTAGCGTGTAGGGTGTAGAGTATAGCGTGTAGCGTGTAGGGTGTAGGGTGTAGAGTGTAGAGTGTAGCGTGTAGCATGCAGAGTGTAGCATGCAGGGTGGAGGGTGTAGCGTGTAGAATGCAGAGTGTAGCGTGTAGGGTGTAGAGTGTAGCGTGTTGCGTGTAGGGTGTAGAGTGTAGCGTGTAGCGTGTAGAGTGTAGCGTGTAGCGTGTAGCGTGTAGAGTGTAGCGTGTAGGGTGTATAGCGTGTAGCGTGTAGGGTGTAGGGTGTAGAGTGTAGAGTGTAGCGTGTAGCGTGTAGAGTGTAGCGTGTAGCGTGTAGCGTGTAGAGTGTAGGGTGTAGCGTGTAGGGTGTAGAGTGTCGGGTGTAGCGTGTAGGGTGTAGGGTGTAGAGTGTAGGGTGTAGCGTGTATGGTGTAGAGTGTAGCGTGTAGCGTGCAGAGTATAGCGTGTAGGGTGTAGCGTGTAGCGTGTAGAGTGTAGCGTGTAGGGTGTAGAGTGTAGCGTGTTGCGTGTAGGGTGTAGAGTGTAGCGTGTAGCGTGTAGAGTGTAGAGTGTAGCGTGTAGCGTGTAGCGTGTAGGGTGTAGGGTGAAGCGTGTAGGGTGTAGCATGTAGCGTGTAGCGTGTAGCATGTAGAGTAGGGTGTAGGGTGTAGAGTGTAGCGTGTAGCGTGTAGTGTGTAGCGTGTAGAGTGTAAAGTGTAGCGTGTAGTGTGTAGTGTGTAGCGTGTAGCGCGTAGCGTGTAGAGTGTAGGGTATAGAGTGTAGCGTGTAGAGAGTAGGGAGTAGAGTGTAGAGTGTAGCGTGTAGGGTGTAGAGTGTAGCGAGTAGCGTGTAGTGTGTAGGGTGTAGAGTGTAGGGTGTAGCATGTAGGGTGTAGAGTGTAGCGTGTAGGGTGTAGCGTGTAGCGTGCAGGGTGTAGAGTGTAGCGTATAGCGTGTAGGGTGTAGGGTGTAGCGTGTAGAGTGTAGCGTGTAGCGTGTAGGGTGTAGGGTGTACAGTGTAGCGTGTAGAGTGTAGTGTGTAGCGTGTAGAGTGTAGTGTGTGGCGTGCAGGGCATAGGGTGTAGCGTGTAGGGTGTAGGGTGTAGTGTAGGGTGTAGCATGTAGGGTGTAGGGTGTAGCGTGTAGGGTGTAGAGTGTAGCATGTAGGGTGTACGGTGTAGAGTGTAGGGTATAAGCTGTAGCGTTTAGCGTGTAGAGTGTAGCGTGTAGCGTGTAGCGTGTAGGGTGTAGGGTGTAGAGTGTAGAGTGTAGCGTGTAGGGTGTAGAGTGTAGCGTGTAGAGAGTAGGGTGTAGGGTGTAGAGTGTAGGGTGTAGGGTGTAGAGTGTAACGTGTAGCGTGTAGGGTGTAGCGTGTAGGGTGTAGAGTGTAGGGTGTAGCGTGTAGGGTGTAGCGTGTAGCGTGTAGCGTGTAGGGTGTAGGGTGTAGAGTGTAGGGTGTAGCGTGTAGGGTGTAGCGTGTAGCGTGTAGCGTGTAGGGTGTAGGGTGTAGAGTGTAGGGTGTAGCGTGTAGGGTGTAGAGTGTAGCGTCTAGCGTGTAGCGTATAGTGTGCAGCGTGTAGCGTGTAGATTGTAGCGTGTAGGGTGTAGGGTGTAGGGTGTAGCGTGTAGCGTGTAGATTGTAGCGTGTAGGGTGTAGGGTGTAGCGTGTAGCGTGTAGGGTGTAGGGTGTAGGGTGTACCGTGTAGGGTGTAGCGTGTAGCGTGTAGCGTGTAGAGTGTAGCATGTAGGGTGTAGCAAGTAGCGTGTATTGTGTAGGGTGTAGAGTGTAGCATGTAGCGTGTAGAGTGTAGGGTGTAGCGTGTAGGGTGTAGAGTGTAGCGTGTAGGGTGTAGAGTGTAGCGTGTAGCGTGTAGGGTGTCACTTTTTCCTCTGATGAAGACGCTTGAGTAGCGTCGATACGCGTGGGGTTCAGGGCTTCCTTTGTTTTTTTCCCAAGGGACAGGACTTGGGTAACGTATCTTTACAACTGCTATGGAATTACACCTATTTACTTCATGCATGGCCTGGCATTTTTCCAAGCCTTAGGACAATGGATCCTGATTCTTTGTATTTCCACAAGGCGTCTGTATGCATACATTTATCCAAATAACTAGGATTTTGTAGTACTGCAGCATATCTATTTCCCTGATTACCTTTCTATAGGGGTCTGCTTTCATTTGCTTACCAACTGTGCGCACGCATGCTGTGTTGAACAAAATAGGATCCATGATGTATTTCTTCCAGATACTAGGCTGGAGTATATGTTTCCTGTCATAGTACTCAGGGGGTCACAGTTGGCAGTAAACAATAGGCTTCTTATATGTAGATTTGACTAAGATTGGTGTACCCGCATACCTAGCAATTTTTTCTCTCTGGTTATTTCTCCTGTCTCACATATGCTGTAAAGTATTAGCTTCCTTCATTCCCTCGGGTAAAATTACTTATGGCCTATTCAGCCATACTAGTGTTTTAAATGTCTTTAAATGTATGTTTTGCCTGGTTCTGTTTGTGGATTACTATTTTTGTACAATAAAATTGACTATTTAACGTGGATCCCATTGGTTTGCATATCCTTTTCTTTTTGTGTTTAGTGTGTAGCGTGTAGCTTAACCCTACACGCTAAACGCTACACGCTACACTCTACACCCTACACGCTACACCCTACACTCTACACCGCACACTCTACACGCTACACTCTACACCCTACACCCTACACGCTACACGCTACACTCTACACCCTACACGCTACACGCTACACTCTACACTCTACACGCTACACGCTACACTCTACACCCTACACTCTACACGCTACACGCTACACGCTACACCCTACACTCTACACGCTACACGCTACACTCTACACGCTACACGCTACATGCTACACTCTACACTCTACACCCTACACCCTACACGCTACACGCTATACTCTACACCCTACACGCTACACTCTACACGCTACACGCTACACTCTACACTCTACACGCTACACTCTACACCCTACACGCAACACGCTACACTCTATACCCTACATGCTACACTCTGCACGCTACACGCTACACTCTACACCCTACACGCTACACTCTACACCCTACACGCTACACGCTACACCCTACACGCTAAACGCTACAGCTTATACCCTACACTCTACACCGTACACCCTACACGCTACACTCTACACCCTACATGCTACACCCTACACCCTACATGCTACACCCTACACTCTACACCCTACACCCTACACACTACACGCTACACCCTACACCCTACACGCTACACTCTACACGCTACACGCTACACTCTACACCCTACACGCAACACCCTACACGCTACACTCTACTCGCTACACTCTACACCCTACACGCTACACTCTACACCCTACTCTCTACACGCTACACGCTACACTCTATACCCTACACTCTACACGCTACACCCTACACCCTACACTCTACATGCTACACCCTACACCCTACACTCTACATGCTACACTCAACACCCTACACGCTACACCCTACACCCTACACCCTACACGCTACACGCTACACTCAACACCCTGCACGCTACACCCTACACCCTACACCCTACACGCTACACGCTACACTCTACACTCTACCCCCTACATGCTACACCCTACACTCTACACCCTACACGCAACACGCTACACTCTACACCCTACACGCTACACTCTGCATTCTACACGCTACACCCTACACACCCTGCACGCTACACTCTGCACGCTACACGCTACACTCTACACCATACACGCTACACCCTACACTCTACACCCTACACCCTACACGCTATACCCGACACCCTACACCCTACATGCTTCACCCTACACGCTACACTCTACACTCTACACCCTACACCCTACACGCTACATGCTACAACCTACACGCTACACTCTACACCCTACACTCTACACGCTACACACTACACGCTACACCCTACACGCTACACGCTACACCCTACACGCTACACGTTATACTCTACACCCTACACCCTACACGCTACACGCTACACCCTACACGCTACACGTTACACTCTACACCCTACACGCTACACTCTACACCCTGCAACCTACACGCTACACGCTACACCCTACACTCTACACGCTACACGCTACACGCTACACCCTACACTCTACACGCTACACGCTACATGCTACACTCTACACTCTACACCCTACACCCTACACGCTACACGCTATACTCTACACCCTACACGCTACACCCTACACGCTACACGCTACACCCTACACGCTACACGTTACACTCTACACCCTACACGCTACACCCTACACCCTACACCCTACACGCTACATGCTACACGCTACACGCTACACCCTACACGCTACACCCTACACTCTACACCCTACACCCTACACACTACACGCTACTCGCTACACTCTACACCCTACACGCTACACGCTACACTCTACACCCTACAAGCTACACGCTACACCCTACACTCTACACCCTACACCGTACACGCTACACGCTACACTCTACACGCTACACTCTACACGCTACACCCTTCACTCTACACCCTACACCCTACATGCTACACTCTACACCCTACACGGTACACCCTACAGTCTACACGCTACATGCTACACTCTACGCTCTACACCCTACACCCTACACGCTACATGCTACACTCTACACCCTACACGCTACACTCTACACCCTACACGCTACATGCTACACTCTACACCATACACCCTACACGCTACATGCTACACGCTACACTCTACACCCTACACGCTACACGCTAGGGTGTAGAGTGTAATATGTAGCGTGTAGTTTGTAGCGTTTAGCTTGTAGGGTGTAGCGTGTAGCGTGTAGGGTGTAGAGTGTAGTGTGTAGCGTGTAGCATGTAGGGTGTAGGGTGTAGAGTGTAGAGTGTAGCGTGTAGGGTGTAGAGTGTAGGGTGTAGGATGTAGAGTGTAGGGTTTAGAGTGTAATGTGTAGCGTGTAGGGTGTAGCGTGTAGCATGTAGGGTGTAGGGTGTGGAGTGTAGGGTGTAGCGTGTAGGGTGTAGAGTGTAGCGTGTAGCGTGTAGAGTGTAGGGTGTAGCGTGTAGGGTGTAGAGTGTAGCGTGTAGGGTGTAGCGTGTAGCGTGCAGGGTGTAGAGTGTAGCGTATAGCGTGTAGGGTGTAGGGTGTAGAGTGTAGAGTGTAGCGTGCAGAGTGTAGCATGCAGGGTGTAGGGTGTAGCGTGTAGCATGTAGGGTGTAGGGTGTGGAGTGTAGGGTGTAGCGTGTAGGGTGTAGAGTGTAGCGTGTAGCGTGTAGAGTGTAGGGTGTAGCGTGTAGGGTGTAGAGTGTAGCGTGTAGGGTGTAGCGTGTAGCGTGCAGGGTGTAGAGTGTAGCGTGTAGGGTGTAGGGTGTAGAGTGTAGAGTGTAGCGTGTAGCATGCAGAGTGTAGCATGCAGGGTGGAGGGTGTAGCGTGTAGAATGCAGAGTGTAGCGTGTAGGGTGTAGAGTGTAGCGTGTTGCGTGTAGGGTGTAGAGTGTAGCGTGTAGCGTGTAGAGTGTAGCATGTAGCGTGTAGCGTGTAGAGTGTAGCGTGTAGGGTGTATAGCGTGTAGCGTGTAGGGTGTAGGGTGTAGAGTGTAGAGTGTAGCGTGTAGCGTGTAGAGTGTAGCGTGTAGCGTGTAGCGTGTAGCGTGTAGAGTGTAGGGTGTAGCGTGTAGGGTGTAGAGTGTCGGGTGTAGCGTGTAGGGTGTAGGGTGTAGAGTGTAGGGTGTAGCGTGTATGGTGTAGAGTGTAGCGTGTAGCGTGCAGAGTATAGCGTGTAGGGTGTAGCGTGTAGCGTGTAGAGTGTAGCGTGTAGGGTGTAGAGTGTAGCGTCTTGCGTGTAGGGTGTAGAGTGTAGCGTGTAGCGTGTAGAGTGTAGAGTGTAGCATGTAGCGTGTAGAGTGTAGCGTGTAGGGTGTAGAGTATAGCGTGTAGCGTGTAGGGTGTACACCCGACACTCTACACCCTACACGCTACACCCTACACTCTACACGCTACACGCTACACGCTACACCCTACACGCTACATGCTACACTCTTCACCCTACACGCTACACTCTACACCCTACACGCTACATGCTACACTCTACACCATACACCCTACACGCTACATGCTACACGCTACACTCTACACCCTACACGCTATACGCTAGGGTGTAGAGTGTAATATGTAGCGTGTAGTTTGTAGCGTTTAGCTTGTAGGGTGTAGCGTGTAGCGTGTAGGGTGTAGAGTGTAGTGTGTAGCGTGTAGCATGTAGGGTGTAGGGTGTAGAGTGTAGAGTGTAGCGTGTAGGGTGTAGAGTGTAGGGTGTAGGATGTAGAGTGTGGAGTGTAGGGTGTAGCGTGTAGGGTGTAGAGTGTAGCGTGTAGCGTGTAGAGTGTAGGGTGTAGCGTGTAGGGTGTAGAGTGTAGCGTGTAGGGTGTAGCGTGTAGCGTGCAGGGTGTAGAGTGTAGCGTATAGCGTGTAGGGTGTAGGGTGTAGAGTGTAGAGTGTAGCGTGCAGAGTGTAGCATGCAGGGTGTAGGGTGTAGCGTGTAGAATGCAGAGTGTAGCGTGTAGGGTGTAGAGTGTAGCGTGTAGGGTGTAGAGTATAGCGTGTAGCGTGTAGGGTGTAGAGTGTAGAGTGTAGCGTGTAGCATGCAGAGTGTAGCATGCAGGGTGGAGGGTGTAGCGTGTAGAATGCAGAGTGTAGCGTGTAGGGTGTAGAGTGTAGCGTGTTGCGTGTAGGGTGTAGAGTGTAGCGTGTAGCGTGTAGAGTGTAGCGTGTAGCGTGTAGCGTGTAGAGTGTAGCGTGTAGGGTGTATAGCGTGTAGCGTGTAGGGTGTAGGGTGTAGAGTGTAGAGTGTAGCGTGTAGCGTGTAGAGTGTAGCGTGTAGCGTGTAGCGTGTAGAGTGTAGGGTGTAGCGTGTAGGGTGTAGAGTGTCGGGTGTAGCGTGTAGGGTGTAGGGTGTAGAGTGTAGGGTGTAGCGTGTATGGTGTAGAGTGTAGCGTGTAGCGTGCAGAGTATAGCGTGTAGGGTGTAGCGTGTAGCGTGTAGAGTGTAGCGTGTAGGGTGTAGAGTGTAGCGTGTTGCGTGTAGGGTGTAGAGTGTAGCGTGTAGTGTGTAGAGTGTAGAGTGTAGCGTGTAGCGTGTAGCGTGTAGGGTGTAGGGTGAAGCGTGTAGGGTGTAGCATGTAGCGTGTAGCATGTAGAGTAGGGTGTAGGGTGTAGAGTGTAGCGTGTAGCGTGTAGTGTGTAGCGTGTAGAGTGTAAAGTGTAGCGTGTAGTGTGTAGTGTGTAGCGTGTAGCGCGTAGCGTGTAGAGTGTAGGGTATAGAGTGTAGCGTGTAGAGAGTAGGGAGTAGAGTGTAGAGTGTAGCGTGTAGGGTGTAGAGTGTAGCGAGTAGCGTGTAGTGTGTAGGGTGTAGAGTGTAGGGTGTAGCATGTAGGGTGTAGAGTGTAGCGTGTAGGGTGTAGCGTGTAGCGTGCAGGGTGTAGAGTGTAGCGTATAGCGTGTAGGGTGTAGGGTGTAGCGTGTAGAGTGTAGCGTGTAGCGTGTAGGGTGTAGGGTGTACAGTGTAGCGTGTAGAGTGTAGTGTGTAGCGTGTAGAGTGTAGTGTGTGGCGTGCAGGGCATAGGGTGTAGCGTGTAGGGTGTAGGGTGTAGTGTAGGGTGTAGCATGTAGGGTGTAGGGTGTAGCGTGTAGGGTGTAGAGTGTAGCATGTAGGGTGTACGGTGTAGAGTGTAGGGTATAAGCTGTAGCGTTTAGCGTGTAGAGTGTAGCGTGTAGCGTGTAGCGTGTAGGGTGTAGGGTGTAGAGTGTAGAGTGTAGCGTGTAGGGTGTAGAGTGTAGCGTGTAGAGAGTAGGGTGTAGGGTGTAGAGTGTAGGGTGTAGGGTGTAGAGTGTAACGTGTAGCGTGTAGGGTGTAGCGTGTAGGGTGTAGAGTGTAGGGTGTAGCGTGTAGGGTGTAGCGTGTAGCGTGTAGCGTGTAGCGTGTAGGGTGTAGGGTGTAGAGTGTAGGGTGTAGCGTGTAGGGTGTAGCGTGTAGCGTGTAGCGTGTAGGGTGTAGGGTGTAGAGTGTAGGGTGTAGCGTGTAGGGTGTAGAGTGTAGCGTCTAGCGTGTAGCGTATAGTGTGCAGCGTGTAGCGTGTAGATTGTAGCGTGTAGGGTGTAGGGTGTAGGGTGTAGCGTGTAGCGTGTAGATTGTAGCGTGTAGGGTGTAGGGTGTAGCGTGTAGCGTGTAGGGTGTAGGGTGTAGGGTGTACCGTGTAGGGTGTAGCGTGTAGCGTGTAGCGTGTAGAGTGTAGCATGTAGGGTGTAGCAAGTAGCGTGTATTGTGTAGGGTGTAGAGTGTAGCATGTAGCGTGTAGAGTGTAGGGTGTAGCGTGTAGGGTGTAGAGTGTAGCGTGTAGGGTGTAGAGTGTAGCGTGTAGCGTGTAGGGTGTCACTTTTTCCTCTGATGAAGACGCTTGAGTAGCGTCGATACGCGTGGGGTTCAGGGCTTCCTTTGTTTTTTTCCCAAGGGACAGGACTTGGGTAACTTATCTTTACAACTGCTATGGAATTACACCTATTTACTTCATGCATGGCCTGGCATTTTTCCAAGCCTTAGGACAATGGATCCTGATTCTTTGTATTTCCACAAGGCGTCTGTATGCATACATTTATCCAAATAACTAGGATTTTGTAGTACTGCAGCATATCTATTTCCCTGATTACCTTTCTATAGGGGTCTGCTTTCATTTGCTTACCAACTGTGCGCACGCATGCTGTGTTGAACAAAATAGGATCCATGATGTATTTCTTCCAGATACTAGGCTGGAGTATATGTTTCCTGTCATAGTACTCAGGGGGTCACAGTTGGCAGTAAACAATAGGCTTCTTATATGTAGATTTGACTAAGATTGGTGTACCCGCATACCTAGCAATTTTTTCTCTCTGGTTATTTCTCCTGTCTCACATGCTGTAAAGTATTAGCTTCCTTCATTCCCTCGGGTAAAATTACTTATGGCCTATTCAGCCATACTAGTGTTTTAAATGTCTTTAAATGTATGTTTTGCCTGGTTCTGTTTGTGGATTACTATTTTTGTACAATAAAATTGACTATTTAACGTGGATCCCATTGGTTTGCATATCCTTTTCTTTTTGTGTTTAGTGTGTAGCGTGTAGCTTAACCCTACACGCTAAACGCTACACGCTACACTCTACACCCTACACGCTACACCCTACACTCTACACCGCACACTCTACACGCTACACTCTACACCCTACACCCTACACGCTACACGCTACACTCTACACCCTACACGCTACACCCTACACTCTACACTCTACACGCTACACGCTACACTCTACACCCTACACTCTACACGCTACACGCTACACGCTACACCCTACACTCTACACGCTACACGCTACACTCTACACGCTACACGCTACATGCTACACTCTACACTCTACACCCTACACCCTACACGCTACACGCTATACTCTACACCCTACACGCTACACTCTACACGCTACACGCTACACTCTACACTCTACACGCTACACGCTACACTCTACACCCTACACGCAACACGCTACACTCTATACCCTACATGCTACACTCTGCACGCTACACGCTACACTCTACACCCTACACGCTACACTCTACACCCTACACGCTACACGCTACACCCTACACGCTAAACGCTACAGCTTATACCCTACACTCTACACCGTACACGCTACACTCTACACCCTACATGCTACACCCTACACCCTACACCCTACATGCTACACCCTACACTCTACACCCTACACCCTACACACTACACGCTACACCCTACACCCTACACGCTACACTCTACACGCTACACGCTACACTCTACACCCTACACGCAACACCCTACACGCTACACTCTACTCGCTACACTCTACACCCTACACGCTACACTCTACACCCTACTCTCTACACGCTACACGCTACACTCTATACCCTACACTCTACACGCTACACCCTACACCCTACACTCTACATGCTACACCCTACACCCTACACTCTACATGCTACACTCAACACCCTACACGCTACACCCTACACCCTACACCCTACACGCTACACGCTACACTCAAAACCCTGCACGCTACACCCTACACCCTACACCCTACACGCTACACGCTACACTCTACACTCTACCCCCTACATGCTACACCCTACACTCTACACCCTACACGCAACACGCTACACTCTACACCCTACACTCTGCATTCTACACGCTACACCCTACACACCCTGCACGCTACACTCTGCACGCTACACGCTACACTCTACACCATACACGCTACACCCTACACTCTACACCCTACACCCTACACGCTATACCCGACACCCTACACCCTACATGCTTCACCCTACACGCTACACTCTACACTCTACACCCTACACCCTACACGCTACATGCTACAACCTACACGCTACACTCTACACCCTACACTCTACACGCTACACACTACACGCTACACCCTACACGCTACACGCTACACCCTACACGCTACACGTTATACTCTACACCCTACACCCTACACGCTACACGCTACACCCTACACGCTACACGTTACACTCTACACCCTACACGCTACACTCTACACCCTGCAACCTACACGCTACACGCTACACCCTACACTCTACACGCTACACGCTACACGCTACACCCTACACTCTACACGCTACACGCTACACTCTACACGCTACACGCTACATGCTACACTCTACACTCTACACCCTACACCCTACACGCTACACGCTATACTCTACACCCTACACGCTACACCCTACACGCTACACGCTACACCCTACACGCTACACGTTACACTCTACACCCCACACGCTACACCCTACACCCTACACCCTACACGCTACATGCTACACACTACACGCTACACCCTACACGCTACACCCTACACTCTACACCCTACACCCTACACACTACACGCTACTCGCTACACTCTACACCCTACACGCTACACGCTACACTCTACACCCTACAAGCTACACGCTACACCCTACACTCTACACCCTACACCGTACACGCTACACGCTACACTCTACACGCTACACCCTTCACTCTACACCCTACACCCTACATGCTACACTCTACACCCTACACGGTACACCCTACAGTCTACACGCTACATGCTACACTCTACGCTCTACACCCTACACCCTACACGCTACATGCTACACTCTACACCCTACACGCTACACTCTACACCCTACACGCTACATGCTACACTCTACACCATACACCCTACACGCTACATGCTACACGCTACACTCTACACCCTACACGCTACACGCTAGGGTGTAGAGTGTAATATGTAGCGTGTAGTTTGTAGCGTTTAGCTTGTAGGGTGTAGCGTGTAGCGTGTAGGGTGTAGAGTGTAGTGTGTAGCGTGTAGCATGTAGGGTGTAGGGTGTAGAGTGTAGAGTGTAGCGTGTAGGGTGTAGAGTGTAGGGTGTAGGATGTAGAGTGTAGGGTTTAGAGTGTAATGTGTAGCGTGTAGGGTGTAGCGTGTAGCATGTAGGGTGTAGGGTGTGGAGTGTAGGGTGTAGCGTGTAGGGTGTAGAGTGTAGCGTGTAGCGTGTAGAGTGTAGGGTGTAGCGTGTAGGGTGTAGAGTGTAGCGTGTAGGGTGTAGCGTGTAGCGTGCAGGGTGTAGAGTGCAGCGTATAGCGTGTAGGGTGTAGGGTGTAGAGTGTAGAGTGTAGCGTGCAGAGTGTAGCATGCAGGGTGTAGGGTGTAGCGTGTAGAATGCAGAGTGTAGCGTGTAGGGTGTAGAGTGTAGCGTGTAGGGTGTAGAGTATAGCGTGTAGCGTGTAGGGTGTAGGGTGTAGAGTGTAGAGTGTAGCGTGTAGCATGCAGAGTGTAGCATGCAGGGTGGAGGGTGTAGCGTGTAGAATGCAGAGTGTAGCGTGTAGGGTGTAGAGTGTAGCGTGTTGCGTGTAGGGTGTAGAGTGTAGCGTGTAGCGTGTAGAGTGTAGCGTGTAGCGTGTAGCGTGTAGAGTGTAGCGTGTAGGGTGTATAGCGTGTAGCGTGTAGGGTGTAGGGTGTAGAGTGTAGAGTGTAGCGTGTAGCGTGTAGAGTGTAGCGTGTAGCGTGTAGCGTGTAGAGTGTAGGGTGTAGAGTGTCGGGTGTAGCGTGTAGGGTGTAGGGTGTAGAGTGTAGGGTGTAGCGTGTATGGTGTAGAGTGTAGCGTGTAGCGTGCAGAGTATAGCGTGTAGGGTGTAGCGTGTAGCGTGTAGAGTGTAGCGTGTAGGGTGTAGAGTGTAGCGTCTTGCGTGTAGGGTGTAGAGTGTAGCGTGTAGCGTGTAGAGTGTAGAGTGTAGCATGTAGCGTGTAGAGTGTAGCGTGTAGGGTGTAGAGTATAGCGTGTAGCGTGTAGGGTGTACACCCGACACTCTACACCCTACACGCTACACCCTACACTCTACACGCTACACGCTACACGCTACACCCTACACGCTACATGCTACACTCTACACCCTACACGCTACACTCTACACCCTACACGCTACATGCTACACTCTACACCATACACCCTACACGCTACATGCTACACGCTACACTCTACACCCTACACGCTATACGCTAGGGTGTAGAGTGTAATATGTAGCGTGTAGTTTGTAGCGTTTAGCTTGTAGGGTGTAGCGTGTAGCGTGTAGGGTGTAGAGTGTAGTGTGTAGCGTGTAGCATGTAGGGTGTAGGGTGTAGAGTGTAGAGTGTAGCGTGTAGGGTGTAGAGTGTAGGGTGTAGGATGTAGAGTGTAGGGTTTAGAGTGTAATGTGTAGCGTGTAGGGTGTAGCGTGTAGCATGTAGGGTGTAGGGTGTGGAGTGTAGGGTGTAGCGTGTAGGGTGTAGAGTGTAGCGTGTAGCGTGTAGAGTGTAGGGTGTAGCGTGTAGGGTGTAGAGTGTAGCGTGTAGGGTGTAGCGTGTAGCGTGCAGGGTGTAGAGTGTAGCGTATAGCGTGTAGGGTGTAGGGTGTAGAGTGTAGAGTGTAGCGTGTAGCGTGCAGAGTGTAGCATGCAGGGTGTAGGGTGTAGCGTGTAGAATGCAGAGTGTAGCGTGTAGGGTGTAGAGTGTAGCGTGTAGGGTGTAGAGTATAGCGTGTAGCGTGTAGGGTGTAGGGTGTAGAGTGTAGAGTGTAGCGTGTAGCATGCAGAGTGTAGCATGCAGGGTGTAGGGTGTAGCGTGTAGAATGCAGAGTGTAGCGTGTAGGGTGTAGAGTGTAGCGTGTTGCGTGTATGGTGTAGAGTGTAGCGTGTAGCGTGTAGAGTGTAGCGTGTAGCGTGTAGCGTGTAGAGTGTAGCGTGTAGGGTGTATAGCGTGTAGCGTGTAGGGTGTAGGGTGTAGAGTGTAGAGTGTAGCGTGTAGCGTGTAGAGTGTAGCGTGTAGCGTGTAGAGTGTAGGGTGTAGCGTGTAGGGTGTAGAGTGTAGGGTGTAGCGAGTAGGGTGTAGCGTGTAGCGTGTAGCGTGTAGGGTGTAGGGTGTAGGGTGTAGCGTGTAGGGTGTAGAGTGTAGCGTGTAGGGTGTAGGCTGTAGGGTGTAGCGTGTAGTGTGTAGAGTGTAGCGTGTAGCGTGTAGGGTGTAGCGTGTAGCATGTATCGTGTAGCGTGTAGCATGTAGAGTGTAGGGTGTAGGCTGTAGGGTGTAGCATGTAGAGTGTAGGGTGTAGGCTGTAGCGTGTAGAGTGTAGGGTATAGAGTGTAGCGTGTAGAGAGTAGGGTGTAGAGTGTAGAGTGTAGAGTGTAGCGTGTAGGGTGTAGAGTGTAGCGTGTAGAGCGTATTGTGTAGAATGTAGAGTGTAGCATGTAGCGTGTAGAGTGTAGGGTGTAGAGTGTAGCGTGTAGAGTGTAGCGTGTAGGGTGTAGCGTGTCGGGTGTAGGGTGTAGGGTGTAGGGTGTAGCGTGTAGTTTGTAGGGTGTAGGGTGTTGCGTGTAGGGTGTAGAGTGTAGCGTGTAGCGTGTAGAGTGTAGCGTGTAGGGTGTAGGGTGTAGCGTGTAGTGTGTAGGGTGTAGGTTGTAGAGTGTAGGGTGTAGCATGTAGGGTGTAGGGTGTAGGGTGTAGCATGTAGGGTGTAGAGTGTAGCGTGTAGGGTGTACGGTGTAGAGTGTAGGGTATAAGCTGTAGCGTTTAGCGTGTAGGGTGTAGCGTGTAGCGTGTAGGGTGTAGAGTGTAGCGTGTAGGGTGTAGAGTATAGCATGTAGAGAGTAGGGTGTAGGGTGTAGGGTGTAGAGTGTAACGTGTAGCGTGTAGGGTGTAGCATGTAGCGTGTAGGGTGTAGAGTGTAGGGTGAAGGGTGTAGCGTGTAGCGTGTAGCGTGTAGGGTGTAGGGTGTAGATTGTAGCGTGTAGGGTGTAGCATGTAGCGTGTAGGGTGTAGGGTGTAGAGTGTAGAGTGTAGCGTGTAGGGTGAAGCATGTAGGGTGTAGGGTGTCGGGTGTAGCGTGTAGGGTATAGGGTGTAGAGCGTAGGGTGTAGCGTGTATGGTGTAGAGTGTAGCGTGTAGCGTGCAGAGTATAGCGTGTAGGGTGTAGCGTGTAGCGTGCAGAGTGTAGCGTGTAGGGTGTAGAGTGTAGCGTGTTGCGTGTAGGGTGTAGAGTGTAGCGTGTAGCGTGTAGAGTGTAGAGTGTAGCATGTAGCGTGTAGAGTGTAGCGTGTAGGGTGTAGAGTATAGCGTGTAGCGTGTAGGGTGTAGGGTGTAGAGTGTAGCATGTAGCGTGTAGCGTGTAGAGTGTAGCGTGTAGCGTGTAGAGTGTAGGGTGTAGCGTGTAGGGTGTAGCGTGTAGCGTGTAGCGTGTAGAGTGTAGGGTGTAGCGTGTAGCGTGTAGGGTGTAGGGTGTAGAGTGTAGCGTGTAGCGTGTAGAGTGTACGGTGTAGAGTGTAGGGTGTAGCGTGTAGGGTGTAGAGTGTAGCGTGTAGCGTGTAGCGTGTAGGGTTAAGTTACACGCTACACACTAAACACAAAAAGAAAAGGATATGCAAACCAATGGGATCCACGTTAAATAGTCAATTTTATTGTACAAAAATAGTAATCCACAAACAGAACCAGGCAAATCATACATTTAAAAACATTTAAAACACTAGTATGGCTGAATAGGCCATAAGTAATTTTACCCGAGGGAATGAAGGAAGCTAATACTTTACAGCATATGTGAGACAGGAGAAATAACCAGAGAGAAAAAATTGCTAGGTATGCAGGTACACCAATCTTGGTCAAATCTACATATAAGAAGCCTATTGTTTACTGCCAACTGTGACCCCCTGAGTACTGACAGGAAACATATACTCCAGCCTAGTATCTGGAAGAAATACATCATGGATCCTATTTTGTTCAACACAGCATGCGTGCGCACAGTTGGTAAGCAAATGAAAGCAGACCCCTATAGAAAGGTAATCAGGGAAATAGATATGCTGCAGTACTACAAAATCCTAGTTATTTGGATAAATGTATGCATACAGACGCCTTGTGGAAATAGAAAGAATCAGGATCCATTGTCCTAAGGCTTGGAAAAATGCCAGGCCATGCATGAAGTAAATAGGTGTAATTCCATAGCAGTCCTGTCCCTCGGGAAAAAAACAAAGGAAGCCCTGAACCCCACGCGTATCGACGCTACTCAAGCGTCTTCATCAGAGGAAAAAGTGACACCCTACACGTTACACTCTACACCCTACACAATACACGCTGCTTGCTACACCCTACATGCTACACTCTACACGCTACACGCTAAACCCTACACGGTACACCCTACACCCTACACCCTACACGCTACACGCTACACCCTACACCCTACACCCTACACGCTACAATCTACACGCTACACGCTACACACTATACGCTACACGCTACACGCTACACTCTACACCCTACACGCTACACTCTACACCCTACACGCTACACCCTACACTCTACACGCTACATGCTACACTCTACGCCCTACACAATACACGCTACTTGCTACACCCTACATGCTACACTCTACACGCTACACGCTACACGCTACACCCTACACGGTACACCCTACACCCTACACGCTACAATCTACACGCTACACGCTACACACTATACGCTACACGCTAGACGCTACACTCTACACGCTACACGATACACGCTACACCCTACACGCTACACCCTACACTCTACACCCTACAACCTACTCGCTACACGCTACACGCTACACGCTACACCCTACACGCTACACCCTACACTCTACACCCTACACCCTACACGCTACACGCTACACGCTACACCCTACACGCTACACCCTACACTCTACACCCTACACGCTACACCCTACACGCTACACGTTACACTCTACACCCTACACCCTACACTCTACACCCTACACCCTACTCTCTACACTCTACACTCTACACCCTACACGCTACACTCTACACCCTACACCCTACACGCTGCACGCTACACTCTACACGCTAAACGCTACAGCTTATACCCTACACTCTACACCGTACACCCTACATGCTACACTCTACACCCTACACGCTACACCCTACACCCTACACCCTACATGCTACACCCTACACTCTACACCCTACACCCTACACGCTACACCCTACGCCCTGCACGCCACACACTACACTCTACACGCTACACCCTACACCCTACACTGTACACCCTACACCCTACACGCTACACGCTACACTCTACACGCTACACCCTACACTCTACACCCTACACCCTACACTCTACACCCTACACGCTACATGCTACACTCTACACCCTAGACGCTACACTCTATACCCTACACTCTACACGCTACACCCTACACCCTACACTCTACATGCTACACCCTACACCCTACACTCTACACTCTACATGCTACACGCTACACGCTACATGCTACACGCTACACCCTACACGCTACACGCTACACACTACACGCTACACCCTACACCCTACACCCTACACGCTACACGCTACACTCTACACCCTACACGCTACACCCTACACCCTACACCCTACACGATACACGCTACACTCTACACCCTACACGCTACACCCTACACTCTACACCCTACACGCTACACCCTACACTCTACACCCTACACGCTATACGCTACACTCTACACCCTGCACGCTACACGCTACACCCTACACGCTACACTCTACACCCTACACGCTACACCCTACACTCTACACCCTACACCCTACACGCTACACGCTACACTCTACACCCTACACGCTACACCCTACACTCCACACCCTACACCCTACATGCTACACGCTACACCCTACACGCTACACATTACACTCTAAACCCTACACTCTACATCCTACACCCTACACTCTACACCCTACACGCTACACTCTACACCCTACACCCTACATGCTACACGCTACACTCTGCAGAGTGTAGCGTGTAGGGTGTAGAGTGTAGCGTGTTGCGTGTAGGGTGTAGAGTGTAGCGTGTAGCGTGTAGAGTGTAGCGTGTAGCGTGTAGCGTGTAGAGTGTAGGGTGTAGCGTGTAGGGTGTAGAGTGTCGGGTGTAGCGTGTAGGGTGTAGGGTGTAGAGTGTAGGGTGTAGCGTGTATGGTGTAGAGTGTAGCGTGTAGCGTGCAGAGTATAGCGTGTAGGGTGTAGCGTGTAGCGTGTAGAGTGTAGCGTGTAGGGTGTAGAGTGTAGCGTGTTGCGTGTAGGGTGTAGAGTGTAGCGTGTAGCGTGTAGAGTGTAGAGTGTAGCATGTAGCGTGTAGAGTGTAGCGTGTAGGGTGTAGAGTATAGCGTGTAGCGTGTAGGGTGTACACCCGACACTCTACACCCTACACGCTACACCCTACACTCTACACGCTACACGCTACATGCTACACCCTACACGCTACATGCTACACTCTACACCCTACACGCTACACTCTACACCCTACACGCTACATGCTACACTCTACACCATACACCCTACACGCTACATGCTACACGCTACACTCTACACCCTACACGCTATACGCTAGGGTGTAGAGTGTAATATGTAGCGTGTAGTTTGTAGCGTTTAGCTTGTAGGGTGTAGCGTGTAGCGTGTAGGGTGTAGAGTGTAGTGTGTAGCGTGTAGCATGTAGGGTGTAGGGTGTAGAGTGTAGAGTGTAGCGTGTAGGGTGTAGAGTGTAGGGTGTAGGATGTAGAGTGTAGGGTTTAGAGTGTAATGTGTAGCGTGTAGGGTGTAGCGTGTAGCATGTAGGGTGTAGGGTGTGGAGTGTAGGGTGTAGCGTGTAGGGTGTAGAGTGTAGCGTGTAGCGTGTAGAGTGTAGGGTGTAGCGTGTAGGGTGTAGAGTGTAGCGTGTAGGGTGTAGCGTGTAGCGTGCAGGGTGTAGAGTGTAGCGTATAGCGTGTAGGGTGTAGGGTGTAGAGTGTAGAGTGTAGCGTGTAGCGTGCAGAGTGTAGCATGCAGGGTGTAGGGTGTAGCGTGTAGAATGCAGAGTGTAGCGTGTAGGGTGTAGAGTGTAGCGTGTAGGGTGTAGAGTATAGCGTGTAGCGTGTAGGGTGTAGGGTGTAGAGTGTAGAGTGTAGCGTGTAGCATGCAGAGTGTAGCATGCAGGGTGTAGGGTGTAGCGTGTAGAATGCAGAGTGTAGCGTGTAGGGTGTAGAGTGTAGCGTGTTGCGTGTATGGTGTAGAGTGTAGCGTGTAGCGTGTAGAGTGTAGCGTGTAGCGTGTAGCGTGTAGAGTGTAGCGTGTAGGGTGTATAGCGTGTAGCGTGTAGGGTGTAGGGTGTAGAGTGTAGAGTGTAGCGTGTAGCGTGTAGAGTGTAGCGTGTAGCGTGTAGAGTGTAGGGTGTAGCGTGTAGGGTGTAGAGTGTAGGGTGTAGCGAGTAGGGTGTAGCGTGTAGCGTGTAGCGTGTAGGGTGTAGGGTGTAGGGTGTAGCGTGTAGGGTGTAGAGTGTAGCGTGTAGGGTGTAGGCTGTAGGGTGTAGCGTGTAGTGTGTAGAGTGTAGCGTGTAGCGTGTAGGGTGTAGCGTGTAGCATGTATCGTGTAGCGTGTAGCATGTAGAGTGTAGGGTGTAGGCTGTAGGGTGTAGCATGTAGAGTGTAGGGTGTAGGCTGTAGCGTGTAGAGTGTAGGGTATAGAGTGTAGCGTGTAGAGAGTAGGGTGTAGAGTGTAGAGTGTAGCGTGTAGGGTGTAGAGTGTAGCGTGTAGAGCGTATTGTGTAGAATGTAGAGTGTAGCATGTAGCGTGTAGAGTGTAGGGTGTAGAGTGTAGCGTGTAGAGTGTAGCGTGTAGGGTGTAGCGTGTCGGGTGTAGGGTGTAGGGTGTAGCGTGTAGTTTGTAGGGTGTAGGGTGTAGGGTGTTGCGTGTAGGGTGTAGAGTGTAGCGTGTAGCGTGTAGAGTGTAGCGTGTAGGGTGTAGGGTGTAGCGTGTAGTGTGTAGGGTGTAGGTTGTAGAGTGTAGGGTGTAGCATGTAGGGTGTAGGGTGTAGGGTGTAGCATGTAGGGTGTAGAGTGTAGCGTGTAGGGTGTACGGTGTAGAGTGTAGGGTATAAACTGTAGCGTTTAGCGTGTAGGGTGTAGCGTGTAGCGTGTAGGGTGTAGAGTGTAGCGTGTAGGGTGTAGAGTATAGCATGTAGAGAGTAGGGTGTAGGGTGTAGGGTGTAGAGTGTAACGTGTAGCGTGTAGGGTGTAGCGTGTAGCGTGTAGGGTGTAGAGTGTAGGGTGAAGGGTGTAGCGTGTAGCGTGTAGCGTGTAGGGTGTAGGGTGTAGATTGTAGCGTGTAGGGTGTAGCATGTAGCGTGTAGGGTGTAGGGTGTAGAGTGTAGAGTGTAGCGTGTAGGGTGAAGCATGTAGGGTGTAGGGTGTCGGGTGTAGCGTGTAGGGTATAGGGTGTAGAGCGTAGGGTGTAGCGTGTATGGTGTAGAGTGTAGCGTGTAGCGTGCAGAGTATAGCGTGTAGGGTGTAGCGTGTAGCGTGCAGAGTGTAGCGTGTAGGGTGTAGAGTGTAGCGTGTTGCGTGTAGGGTGTAGAGTGTAGCGTGTAGCGTGTAGAGTGTAGAGTGTAGCATGTAGCGTGCAGAGTGTAGCGTGTAGGGTGTAGAGTATAGCGTGTAGCGTGTAGGGTGTAGGGTGTAGAGTGTAGAGTGTAGCATGTAGCGTGTAGCGTGTAGAGTGTAGCGTGTAGCGTGTAGAGTGTAGGGTGTAGCGTGTAGCGTGTAGCGTGTAGAGTGTAGGGTGTAGCGTGTAGCGTGTAGCGTGTAGGGTGTAGGGTGTAGAGTGTAGCGTGTAGCGTGTAGAGTGTACGGTGTAGAGTGTAGGGTGTAGCGTGTAGGGTGTAGAGTGTAGCGTGTAGCGTGTAGCGTGTAGGGTTAAGTTACACGCTGCACACTAAACACAAAAAGAAAAGGATATGCAAACCAATGGGATCCACGTTAAATAGTCAATTTTATTGTACAAAAATAGTAATCCACAAACAGAACCAGGCAAATCATACATTTAAAAACATTTAAAACACTAGTATGGCTGAATAGGCCATAAGTAGTTTTACCCGAGGGAATGAAGGAAGCTAATACTTTACAGCATATGTGAGACAGGAGAAATAACCAGAGAGAAAAAATTGCTAGGTATGCGGGTACACCAATCTTGGTCAAATCTACATATAAGAAGCCTATTGTTTACTGCCAACTGTGACCCCCTGAGTACTATGACAGGAAACATATACTCCAGCCTAGTATCTGGAAGAAATACATCATGGATCCTATTTTGTTCAACACAGCATGCGTGCGCACAGTTGGTAAGCAAATGAAAGCAGACCCCTATAGAAAGGTAATCAGGGAAATAGATATGCTGCAGTACTACAAAATCCTAGTTATTTGGATAAATGTATGCATACAGACGCCTTGTGGAAATAGAAAGAATCAGGATCCATTGTCCTAAGGCTTGGAAAAATGCCAGGCCATGCATGAAGTAAATAGGTGTAATTCCATAGCAGTCCTGTCCCTCGGGAAAAAAACAAAGGAAGCCCTGAACCCCACGCGTATCGACGCTACTCAAGCGTCTTCATCAGAGGAAAAAGTGACACCCTACACGTTACACTCTACACCCTACACAATACACGCTGCTTGCTACACCCTACATGCTACACTCTACACGCTACACGCTAAACCCTACACGGTACACCCTACACCCTACACCCTACACGCTACACGCTACACCCTACACCCTACACCCTACACGCTACAATCTACACGCTACACGCTACACACTATACGCTACACGCTACACGCTACACTCTACACCCTACACGCTACACTCTACACCCTACACGCTACACCCTACACTCTACACGCTACATGCTACACTCTACACCCTACACAATACACGCTACTTGCTACACCCTACATGCTACACTCTACACGCTACACGCTACACGCTACACCCTACACGGTACACCCTACACCCTACACGCTGCAATCTACACGCTACACGCTACACACTATACGCTACACGCTAGACGCTACACTCTACACGCTACACGATACACGCTACACCCTACACGCTACACCCTACACTCTACACCCTACAACCTACTCGCTACACGCTACACGCTACACGCTACACCCTACACGCTACACCCTACACTCTACACCCTACACTCTACACCCTACACGCTACACCCTACACGCTACACGTTACACTCTACACCCTACACCCTACACTCTACACCCTACACCCTACTCTCTACACTCTACACTCTACACCCTACACGCTACACTCTACACCCTACACCCTACACGCTGCACGCTACACTCTACACGCTAAACGCTACAGCTTATACCCTACACTCTACACCGTACACCCTACATGCTACACTCTACACCCTACACGCTACACCCTACACCCTACACCCTACATGCTACACCCTACACTCTACACCCTACACCCTACACGCTACACCCTACGCCCTGCACGCCACACACTACACTCTACACGCTACACCCTACACCCTACACTGTACACCCTACACCCTACACGCTACACGCTACACTCTACACGCTACACCCTACACTCTACACCCTACACCCTACACTCTACACCCTACACGCTACATGCTACACTCTACACCCTAGATGCTACACTCTATACCCTACACTCTACACGCTACACCCTACACCCTACACTCTACATGCTACACCCTACACCCTACACTCTACACTCTACATGCTACACGCTACACGCTACATGCTACACGCTACACCCTACACGCTACACGCTACACACTACACGCTACACCCTACACCCTACACCCTACACGCTACACGCTACACTCTACACCCTACACGCTACACCCTACACCCTACACCCTACACGATACACGCTACACTCTACACCCTACACGCTACACCCTACACTCTACACCCTACACGCTACACCCTACACTCTACACCCTACACGCTATACGCTACACTCTACACCCTGCACGCTACACGCTACACCCTACACTCTACACTCTACACCCTACACGCTACACCCTACACTCTACACCCTACACCCTACACGCTACACGCTACACTCTACACCCTACATGCTACACCCTACACTCCACACCCTACACCCTACATGCTACACGCTACACCCTACACGCTACACATTACACTCTAAACCCTACACTCTACATCCTACACCCTACACTCTACACCCTACACGCTACACTCTACACCCTACACCCTACATGCTACACGCTACACGCTACACTCTGCAGAGTGTAGCGTGTAGGGTGTAGAGTGTAGCGTGTTGCGTGTAGGGTGTAGAGTGTAGCGTGTAGCGTGTAGAGTGTAGCGTGTAGCGTGTAGCGTGTAGAGTGTAGCGTGTAGGGTGTATAGCGTGTAGCGTGTAGGGTGTAGGGTGTAGAGTGTAGAGTGTAGCGTGTAGCGTGTAGAGTGTAGCGTGTAGCGTGTAGCGTGTAGAGTGTAGGGTGTAGCGTGTAGGGTGTAGAGTGTCGGGTGTAGCGTGTAGGGTGTAGGGTGTAGAGTGTAGGGTGTAGCGTGTATGGTGTAGAGTGTAGCGTGTAGCGTGCAGAGTATAGCGTGTAGGGTGTAGCGTGTAGAGTGTAGCGTGTAGGGTGTAGAGTGTAGCGTGTTGCGTGTAGGGTGTAGAGTGTAGCGTGTAGCGTGTAGAGTGTAGAGTGTAGCATGTAGCGTGTAGAGTGTAGCGTGTAGGGTGTAGAGTATAGCGTGTAGCGTGTAGGGTGTACACCCGACACTCTACACCCTACACGCTACACCCTACACTCTACACGCTACACGCTACACGCTACACCCTACACGCTACATGCTACACTCTACACCCTACACGCTACACTCTACACCCTACACGCTACATGCTACACTCTACACCATACACCCTACACGCTACATGCTACACGCTACACTCTACACCCTACACGCTATACGCTAGGGTGTAGAGTGTAATATGTAGCGTGTAGTTTGTAGCGTTTAGCTTGTAGGGTGTAGCGTGTAGCGTGTAGGGTGTAGAGTGTAGTGTGTAGCGTGTAGCATGTAGGGTGTAGGGTGTAGAGTGTAGAGTGTAGCGTGTAGGGTGTAGAGTGTAGGGTGTAGGATGTAGAGTGTAGGGTTTAGAGTGTAATGTGTAGCGTGTAGGGTGTAGCGTGTAGCATGTAGGGTGTAGGGTGTGGAGTGTAGGGTGTAGCGTGTAGGGTGTAGAGTGTAGCGTGTAGCGTGTAGAGTGTAGGGTGTAGCGTGTAGGGTGTAGAGTGTAGCGTGTAGGGTGTAGCGTGTAGCGTGCAGGGTGTAGAGTGTAGCGTATAGCGTGTAGGGTGTAGGGTGTAGAGTGTAGAGTGTAGCGTGTAGCGTGCAGAGTGTAGCATGCAGGGTGTAGGGTGTAGCGTGTAGAATGCAGAGTGTAGCGTGTAGGGTGTAGAGTGTAGCGTGTAGGGTGTAGAGTATAGCGTGTAGCGTGTAGGGTGTAGGGTGTAGAGTGTAGAGTGTAGCGTGTAGCATGCAGAGTGTAGCATGCAGGGTGTAGGGTGTAGCGTGTAGAATGCAGAGTGTAGCGTGTAGGGTGTAGAGTGTAGCGTGTTGCGTGTATGGTGTAGAGTGTAGCGTGTAGCGTGTAGAGTGTAGCGTGTAGCGTGTAGCGTGTAGAGTGTAGCGTGTAGGGTGTATAGCGTGTAGCGTGTAGGGTGTAGGGTGTAGAGTGTAGAGTGTAGCGTGTAGCGTGTAGAGTGTAGCGTGTAGCGTGTAGAGTGTAGGGTGTAGCGTGTAGGGTGTAGAGTGTAGGGTGTAGCGAGTAGGGTGTAGCGTGTAGCGTGTAGCGTGTAGGGTGTAGGGTGTAGGGTGTAGCGTGTAGGGTGTAGAGTGTAGCGTGTAGGGTGTAGGCTGTAGGGTGTAGCGTGTAGTGTGTAGAGTGTAGCGTGTAGCGTGTAGGGTGTAGCGTGTAGCATGTATCGTGTAGCGTGTAGCATGTAGAGTGTAGGGTGTAGGCTGTAGGGTGTAGCATGTAGAGTGTAGGGTGTAGGCTGTAGCGTGTAGAGTGTAGGGTATAGAGTGTAGCGTGTAGAGAGTAGGGTGTAGAGTGTAGAGTGTAGCGTGTAGGGTGTAGAGTGTAGCGTGTAGAGCGTATTGTGTAGAATGTAGAGTGTAGCATGTAGCGTGTAGAGTGTAGGGTGTAGAGTGTAGCGTGTAGAGTGTAGCGTGTAGGGTGTAGCGTGTCGGGTGTAGGGTGTAGGGTGTAGCGTGTAGTTTGTAGGGTGTAGGGTGTAGGGTGTTGCGTGTAGGGTGTAGAGTGTAGCGTGTAGCGTGTAGAGTGTAGCGTGTAGGGTGTAGGGTGTAGCGTGTAGTGTGTAGGGTGTAGGTTGTAGAGTGTAGGGTGTAGCATGTAGGGTGTAGGGTGTAGGGTGTAGCATGTAGGGTGTAGAGTGTAGCGTGTAGGGTGTACGGTGTAGAGTGTAGGGTATAAGCTGTAGCGTTTAGCGTGTAGGGTGTAGCGTGTAGCGTGTAGGGTGTAGAGTGTAGCGTGTAGGGTGTAGAGTATAGCATGTAGAGAGTAGGGTGTAGGGTGTAAGGTGTAGAGTGTAACGTGTAGCGTGTAGGGTGTAGCGTGTAGCGTGTAGGGTGTAGAGTGTAGGGTGAAGGGTGTAGCGTGTAGCGTGTAGCGTGTAGGGTGTAGGGTGTAGATTGTAGCGTGTAGGGTGTAGCATGTAGCGTGTAGGGTGTAGGGTGTAGAGTGTAGAGTGTAGCGTGTAGGGTGAAGCATGTAGGGTGTAGGGTGTCGGGTGTAGCGTGTAGGGTATAGGGTGTAGAGCGTAGGGTGTAGCGTGTATGGTGTAGAGTGTAGCGTGTAGCGTGCAGAGTATAGCGTGTAGGGTGTAGCGTGTAGCGTGCAGAGTGTAGCGTGTAGGGTGTAGAGTGTAGCGTGTTGCGTGTAGGGTGTAGAGTGTAGCGTGTAGCGTGTAGAGTGTAGAGTGTAGCATGTAGCGTGTAGAGTGTAGCGTGTAGGGTGTAGAGTATAGCGTGTAGCGTGTAGGGTGTAGGGTGTAGGGTGTAGAGTGTAGCGTGTAGAGTGTACGGTGTAGAGTGTAGGGTGTAGCGTGTAGGGTGTAGAGTGTAGCGTGTAGCGTGTAGCGTGTAGGGTTAAGTTACACGCTACACACTAAACACAAAAAGAAAAGGATATGCAAACCAATGGGATCCACGTTAAATAGTCAATTTTATTGTACAAAAATAGTAATCCACAAACAGAACCAGGCAAATCATACATTTAAAAACATTTAAAACACTAGTATGGCTGAATAGGCCATAAGTAATTTTACCCGAGGGAATGAAGGAAGCTAATACTTTACAGCATATGTGAGACAGGAGAAATAACCAGAGAGAAAAAATTGCTAGGTATGCGGGTACACCAATCTTGGTCAAATCTACATATAAGAAGCCTATTGTTTACTGCCAACTGTGACCCCCTGAGTACTATGACAGGAAACATATACTCCAGCCTAGTATCTGGAAGAAATACATCATGGATCCTATTTTGTTCAACACAGCATGCGTGCGCACAGTTGGTAAGCAAATGAAAGCAGACCCCTATAGAAAGGTAATCAGGGAAATAGATATGCTGCAGTACTACAAAATCCTAGTTATTTGGATAAATGTATGCATACAGACGCCTTGTGGAAATAGAAAGAATCAGGATCCATTGTCCTAAGGCTTGGAAAAATGCCAGGCCATGCATGAAGTAAATAGGTGTAATTCCATAGCAGTCCTGTCCCTCGGGAAAAAAACAAAGGAAGCCCTGAACCCCACGCGTATCGACGCTACTCAAGCGTCTTCATCAGAGGAAAAAGTGACACCCTACACGCTACACTCTACACCCTACACAATACACGCTGCTTGCTACACCCTACATGCTACACTCTACACGCTACACGCTAAACCCTACACGGTACACCCTACACCCTACACCCTACACGCTACACGCTACACATTACACCCTACACCCTACACGCTACAATCTACACGCTACACGCTACACACTATACGCTACACGCTACACGCTACACTCTACACCCTACACGCTACACTCTACACCCTACACGCTACACCCTACACTCTACACGCTACATGCTACACTCTACACCCTACACAATACACGCTACTTGCTACACCCTACATGCTACACTCTACACGCTACACGCTACACGCTACACCCTACACGGTACACCCTACACCCTACACGCTACAATCTACACGCTACACGCTACACACTATACGCTACACGCTAGACGCTACACTCTACACGCTACACGATACACGCTACACCCTACACGCTACACCCTACACTCTACACCCTACAACCTACTCGCTACACGCTACACGCTACACTCTACACCCTACACGCTACACCCTACACTCTACACGCTACATGCTACACTCTACACCCTACACAATACACGCTACTTGCTACACCCTACATGCTACACTCTACACGCTACACGCTACACGCTACACCCTACACGGTACACCCTACACCCTACACCCTACACGCTACAATCTACACGCTACACGCTACACACTATACGCTACACGCTAGACGCTACACTCTACACGCTACACGATACACGCTACACCCTACACTCTACACCCTACACGCTACACGCTACACCCTACTAGCTAAACGCTACAAACTACACGCTACATATTACACTCTACACCCTAGCGTGTAGCGTGTAGGGTGTAGAGTGTAGCGTGTAGGGTGTAGAGTGTAGCGTGTAGGGTGTAGAGTGTAGCATGTAGCGTGTAGGGTGTAGGGTGTAGAGTGTAGAGTGTAGCATGTAGCGTGTAGATTGTAGGGTGTACCGTGTAGGGTGTAGAGTGTAGCATGTAGGGTGTAGGGTGTAGAGTGAAGGGTGTAGCGTGTAGAGTGTAGCGTGTAGCGTGTACGGTGTAGGGTGTAGAGTGTAGGGTGTAGCGTGTAGCGTGTAGCTTGTAGGGTGTAGAGTGTAGCGTGTAGCGTATAGGCTGTAGCGTGTAGGGTGTAGCATGTATCATGTAGGGTGTAGGGTGTAGAGTGTAGCATGTAGCGTGTAGCGTGTGTAGGGTGTAGGGTGTAGCGTGTAGGGTGTAGAGTGCAGCGTGTAGGGTGTAGAGTGTAGCGTGTAGCGTGTGTAGGGTGTAGGGTGTAGAGTGTAGCGTGTAGCGTGTAGGGTGTAGGGTGTAGAGTGTAGCGTGTAGGGTGTAGCGTGTAGGGTTTAGGGTGTAGGGTGTAGAGTGTAGGGTGTTGCGTGTAGGGTGTGGAGTGTAGCGTGTAGGGTGTAGCGTGTAGAGTGTAGCGTGTAGCGTGTAGGGTGGAGAGTGTAGAGTGTAGGGTGTAGCGTGTAGGGTGTAGAGTGTAGCGTGTAGCGTGCAGGGTGTAGAGTGTAGCGTATAGCGTGTAGGGTGTAGGATGTAGAGTGTAGCGTGTAGGGTGTAGAGTGTAGCGTGTAGGGTGAAGCATGTAGGGTGTAGGGTGTCGGGTATAGCGTGTAGGGTGTAGGGTGTAGAGTGTAGGGTGTAGCGTGTATGGTGTAGAGTGTAGCGTGTAGCGTGTAGAGTGTAGCGTGTAGGGTGTAGCGTGTAGCGTGTAGAGTGTAGCGTGTAGGGTGTAGAGTGTAGCGTGTTGCGTGTAGGGTGTAGAGTGTAGCGTGTAGCGTGTAGAGTGTAGAGTGTAGCGTGTAGCGTGTAGAGTGTAGCGGGTAGGGTGTAGAGTGTAGCATGTAGCGTGTAGGGTGTAGGGTGTAGAGTGTAGAGTGTAGCGTGTAGGGTGAAGCATGTAGGGTGTAGGGTGTCGGGTATAGCGTGTAGGGTGTAGGGTGTAGAGTGTAGGGTGTAGCGTGTATGGTGTAGCGTGTAGCGTGCAGGGTGTAGAGTGTAGCGTATAGCGTGTAGGGTGTAGAGTGTAGGGTGTAGCATGTAGCGTGTAGAGTGTAGCGTGTAGGGTGTAGGGTGTACAGTGTAGGGTGTAGCGTGTAGCATGTAGGGTGTAGGGTGTAGCGTGTAGCGTGTACCGTGTAGCGTATAGAGTGCAGCGTGTAGGGTGTAGAGTGTAGCGTGTAGTGTGTAGCGTGTAGGGTGTAGGGTGTAGCGTGTAGGGTGTAGAGTGTAGCGTGTAGGGTGTAGAGTGTAACATGTAGCGTGTAGGGTGTAGGGCGTAGCGTGTAGCGTGTACCGTGTAGCGTGTAGAGTGTAGTGTGTAGGGTGTAGAGTGTAGCGTGTAGGGTGTAGAGTGTAGCGTGTAGCGTGTAGCGTGTAGCGTGTAGAGTGTAGCGTGTAGGGTGTAGCGTGTAGAGTGTAGTGTGTGGCGTGCAGGGCGTAGGGTGTAGCGTGTAGCGTGTAGGGTGTAGGGTGTAGAGTGTAGGGTGTAGCATGTAGGGTGTAGGGTGTAGGGAATAGCGTGTAGGGTGTAGAGTGTAGCGTGTAGGGTGTACGGTGTAGAGTGTAGGGTATAAGCTGTAGCGTTTAGCGTGTAGAGTGTAGCGTGTAGCGTGTAGCGTGTAGGGTGTAGAGTGTAGAGTGTAGCGTGTAGCGTGTAGGGTGTAGGATGTAGCGTGTAGAGTGTAGCATGTAGCGTGTAGCGTGTAGCATGTAGAGTAGGGTGTAGGGTGTAGGGTGTAGAGTGTAGTGTGTAGAGTGTAGAGTGTAGCGTGTAGAGTGTAAAGTGTAGCGTGTAGGGTGTAGCGTGTAGTGTGTAGCATGTAGCGCGTAGCGTGTAGAGTGTAGGGTATAGAGTGTAGCGTGTAGAGAGTAGGGAGCAGAGTGTAGTGTGTAGCGTGTAGAGTGTAGCGTGTAGCGTGTAGCGTGTAGAGTGTAGCGTGTAGGGTGTATAGCGTGTAGCGTGTAGGGTGTAGGGTGTAGAGTGTAGAGTGTAGCGTGTAGCGTGTAGAGTGTAGCGTGTAGCGTGTAGAGTGTAGGATGTAGCGTGTAGGGTGTAGAGTGTAGGGTGTAGCGAGTAGGGTGTAGCGTGTAGCGTGTAGCGTGTAGGGTGTAGGGTGTAGGGTGTAGCGTGTAGGGTGTAGAGTGTAGCGTGTAGGGTGTAGGCTGTAGGGTGTAGCGTGTAGTGTGTAGAGTGTAGCGTGTAGCGTGTAGGGTGTAGCGTGTAGCATGTATCGTGTAGCGTGTAGCATGTAGAGTGTAGGGTGTAGGCTGTAGGGTGTAGCATGTAGAGTGTAGGGTGTAGGCTGTAGCGTGTAGAGTGTAGGGTATAGAGTGTAGCGTGTAGAGAGTAGGGTGTAGAGTGTAGAGTGTAGCGTGTAGGGTGTAGAGTGTAGCGTGTAGAGCGTATTGTGTAGAATGTAGAGTGTAGCATGTAGCGTGTAGAGTGTAGGGTGTAGAGTGTAGCGTGTAGAGTGTAGCGTGTAGGGTGTAGCGTGTCGGGTGTAGGGTGTAGGGTGTAGCGTGTAGTTTGTAGGGTGTAGGGTGTAGGGTGTTGCGTGTAGGGTGTAGAGTGTAGCGTGTAGCGTGTAGAGTGTAGCGTGTAGGGTGTAGGGTGTAGCGTGTAGTGTGTAGGGTGTAGGTTGTAGAGTGTAGGGTGTAGCATGTAGGGTGTAGGGTGTAGGGTGTAGCATGTAGGGTGTAGAGTGTAGCGTGTAGGGTGTACGGTGTAGAGTGTAGGGTATAAGCTGTAGCGTTTAGCGTGTAGGGTGTAGCGTGTAGCGTGTAGGGTGTAGAGTGTAGCGTGTAGGGTGTAGAGTATAGCATGTAGAGAGTAGGGTGTAGGGTGTAGGGTGTAGAGTGTAACGTGTAGGGTGTAGCGTGTAGCGTGTAGGGTGTAGAGTGTAGGGTGAAGGGTGTAGCGTGTAGCGTGTAGCGTGTAGGGTGTAGGGTGTAGATTGTAGCGTGTAGGGTGTAGCATGTAGCGTGTAGGGTGTAGGGTGTAGAGTGTAGAGTGTAGCGTGTAGGGTGAAGCATGTAGGGTGTAGGGTGTCGGGTGTAGCGTGTAGGGTGTAGGGTGTAGAGCGTAGGGTGTAGCGTGTATGGTGTAGAGTGTAGCGTGTAGCGTGCAGAGTATAGCGTGTAGGGTGTAGCGTGTAGCGTGCAGAGTGTAGCGTGTAGGGTGTAGAGTGTAGCGTGTTGCGTGTAGGGTGTAGAGTGTAGCGTGTAGCGTGTAGAGTGTAGAGTGTAGCATGTAGCGTGTAGAGTGTAGCGTGTAGGGTGTAGAGTATAGCGTGTAGCGTGTAGAGTGTAGGGTGTAGAGTGTAGAGTGTAGCATGTAGCGTGTAGCGTGTAGAGTGTAGCGTGTAGCGTGTAGAGTGTAGGGTGTAGCGTGTAGCGTGTAGCGTGTAGAGTGTAGGGTGTAGCGTGTAGCGTGTAGGGTGTAGGGTGTAGAGTGTAGCGTGTAGCGTGTAGAGTGTACGGTGTAGAGTGTAGGGTGTAGCGTGTAGGGTGTAGAGTGTAGCGTGTAGCGTGTAGCGTGTAGGGTTAAGTTACACGCTACACACTAAACACAAAAAGAAAAGGATATGCAAACCAATGGGATCCACGTTAAATAGTCAATTTTATTGTACAAAAATAGTAATCCACAAACAGAACCAGGCAAATCATACATTTAAAAACATTTAAAACACTAGTATGGCTGAATAGGCCATAAGTAATTTTACCCGAGGGAATGAAGGAAGCTAATACTTTACAGCATATGTGAGACAGGAGAAATAACCAGAGAGAAAAAATTGCTAGGTATGCGGGTACACCAATCTTGGTCAAATCTACATATAAGAAGCCTATTGTTTACTGCCAACTGTGACCCCCTGAGTACTATGACAGGAAACATATACTCCAGCCTAGTATCTGGAAGAAATACATCATGGATCCTATTTTGTTCAACACAGCATGCGTGCGCACAGTTGGTAAGCAAATGAAAGCAGACCCCTATAGAAAGGTAATCAGGGAAATAGATATGCTGCAGTACTACAAAATCCTAGTTATTTGGATAAATGTATGCATACAGACGCCTTGTGGAAATAGAAAGAATCAGGATCCATTGTCCTAAAGCTTGGAAAAATGCCAGGCCATGCATGAAGTAAATAGGTGTAATTCCATAGCAGTCCTGTCCCTCGGGAAAAAAACAAAGGAAGCCCTGAACCCCACGCGTATCGACGCTACTCAAGCGTCTTCATCAGAGGAAAAAGTGACACCCTACACGCTACACTCTACACCCTACACAATACACGCTGCTTGCTACACCCTACATGCTACACTCTACACGCTACACGCTAAACCCTACACGGTACACCCTACACCCTACACCCTACACGCTACACGCTACACCCTACACCCTACACGCTACAGTCTACACGCTACACGCTACACACTATACGCTACACGCTACACGCTACACTCTACACCCTACACGCTACACTCTACACCCTACACGCTACACCCTACACTCTACACGCTACATGCTACACTCTACACCCTACACAATACACGCTACTTGCTACACCCTACATGCTACACTCTACACGCTACACGCTACACGCTACACCCTACACGGTACACCCTACACCCTACACGCTACAATCTACACGCTACACGCTACACACTATACGCTACACGCTAGACGCTACACTCTACACGCTACACGATACACGCTACACCCTACACGCTACACCCTACACTCTACACCCTACAACCTACTCGCTACACGCTACACGCTACACTCTACACCCTACACGCTACACCCTACACTCTACACGCTACATGCTACACTCTACACCCTACACAATACACGCTACTTGCTACACCCTACATGCTACACTCTACACGCTACACGCTACACGCTACACCCTACACGGTACACCCTACACCCTACACCCTACACGCTACAATCTACACGCTACACGCTACACACTATACGCTACACGCTAGACGCTACACTCTACACGCTACACGATACACGCTACACCCTACACTCTACACCCTACACGCTACACGCTACACCCTACTAGCTAAACGCTACAAACTACACGCTACATATTACACTCTACACCCTAGCGTGTAGCGTGTAGGGTGTAGAGTGTAGCGTGTAGGGTGTAGAGTGTAGCGTGTAGGGTGTAGAGTGTAGCATGTAGCGTGTAGGGTGTAGGGTGTAGAGTGTAGAGTGTAGCATGTAGCGTGTAGATTGTAGGGTGTACCGTGTAGGGTGTAGAGTGTAGCATGTAGGGTGTAGGGTGTAGAGTGAAGGGTGTAGCGTGTAGAGTGTAGCGTGTAGCGTGTACGGTGTAGGGTGTAGAGTGTAGGGTGTAGCGTGTAGCGTGTAGCTTGTAGGGTGTAGAGTGTAGCGTGTAGCGTATAGGCTGTAGCGTGTAGGGTGTAGCATGTATCATGTAGGGTGTAGGGTGTAGAGTGTAGCATGTAGCGTGTAGCGTGTGTAGGGTGTAGGGTGTAGCGTGTAGGGTGTAGAGTGCAGCGTGTAGGGTGTAGAGTGTAGCGTGTAGCGTGTGTAGGGTGTAGGGTGTAGAGTGTAGCGTGTAGCGTGTAGGGTGTAGGGTGTAGAGTGTAGCGTGTAGGGTGTAGCGTGTAGGGTTTAGGGTGTAGGGTGTAGAGTGTAGGGTGTTGCGTGTAGGGTGTGGAGTGTAGCGTGTAGGGTGTAGCGTGTAGAGTGTAGCGTGTAGCGTGTAGGGTGGAGAGTGTAGAGTGTAGGGTGTAGCGTGTAGGGTGTAGAGTGTAGCGTGTAGCGTGCAGGGTGTAGAGTGTAGCGTATAGCGTGTAGGGTGTAGGATGTAGAGTGTAGCGTGTAGGGTGTAGAGTGTAGCGTGTAGGGTGAAGCATGTAGGGTGTAGGGTGTCGGGTATAGCGTGTAGGGTGTAGGGTGTAGAGTGTAGGGTGTAGCGTGTATGGTGTAGAGTGTAGCGTGTAGCGTGTAGAGTGTAGCGTGTAGGGTGTAGCGTGTAGCGTGTAGAGTGTAGCGTGTAGGGTGTAGAGTGTAGCGTGTTGCGTGTAGGGTGTAGAGTGTAGCGTGTAGCGTGTAGAGTGTAGAGTGTAGCGTGTAGCGTGTAGAGTGTAGCGGGTAGGGTGTAGAGTGTAGCATGTAGCGTGTAGGGTGTAGGGTGTAGAGTGTAGAGTGTAGCGTGTAGGGTGAAGCATGTAGGGTGTAGGGTGTCGGGTATAGCGTGTAGGGTGTAGGGTGTAGAGTGTAGGGTGTAGCGTGTATGGTGTAGCGTGTAGCGTGCAGGGTGTAGAGTGTAGCGTATAGCGTGTAGGGTGTAGAGTGTAGGGTGTAGCATGTAGCGTGTAGAGTGTAGCGTGTAGGGTGTAGGGTGTACAGTGTAGGGTGTAGCGTGTAGCATGTAGGGTGTAGGGTGTAGCGTGTAGCGTGTACCGTGTAGCGTATAGAGTGCAGCGTGTAGGGTGTAGAGTGTAGCGTGTAGTGTGTAGCGTGTAGGGTGTAGGGTGTAGCGTGTAGGGTGTAGAGTGTAGCGTGTAGGGTGTAGAGTGTAACATGTAGCGTGTAGGGTGTAGGGCGTAGCGTGTAGCGTGTACCGTGTAGCGTGTAGAGTGTAGTGTGTAGGGTGTAGAGTGTAGCGTGTAGGGTGTAGAGTGTAGCGTGTAGCGTGTAGCGTGTAGCGTGTAGAGTGTAGCGTGTAGGGTGTAGCGTGTAGAGTGTAGTGTGTGGCGTGCAGGGCGTAGGGTGTAGCGTGTAGCGTGTAGGGTGTAGGGTGTAGAGTGTAGGGTGTAGCATGTAGGGTGTAGGGTGTAGGGAATAGCGTGTAGGGTGTAGAGTGTAGCGTGTAGGGTGTACGGTGTAGAGTGTAGGGTATAAGCTGTAGCGTTTAGCGTGTAGAGTGTAGCGTGTAGCGTGTAGCGTGTAGGGTGTAGAGTGTAGAGTGTAGCGTGTAGCGTGTAGCGTGTAGGGTGTAGGATGTAGCGTGTAGAGTGTAGCATGTAGCGTGTAGCGTGTAGCATGTAGAGTAGGGTGTAGGGTGTAGGGTGTAGAGTGTAGTGTGTAGAGTGTAGAGTGTAGCGTGTAGAGTGTAAAGTGTAGCGTGTAGGGTGTAGCGTGTAGTGTGTAGCATGTAGCGCGTAGCGTGTAGAGTGTAGGGTATAGAGTGTAGCGTGTAGAGAGTAGGGAGCAGAGTGTAGTGTGTAGCATGTAGGGTGTAGGGTGTACAGTGTAGGGTGTAGGGTGTAGCGTGTAGCGTGTAGAGTGTAGGGAGTAGGGTGTAGGGTGTAGCGTGTAGGGTGTAGCGTGTATCATGTACCGTGTAGCGTGTAGCATGTAGAGTAGGGTGTAGGGTGTAGAGTGTAGCATGTAGGGTGTAGGGTGTAGAGTGTAGGGTGTAGCATGTAGGGTGTAGGGTGTACAGTGTAGGGTGTAGGGTGTAGCATGTAGCGTGTAGAGTGTAGGGAGTAGGGTGTAGGGTGTAGCGTGTAGGGTGTAGAGTGTGGCTTGTAGCGTGTAGCGTGTAGGGTGTAGCGTGTAGCGTGTAGGGTGTAGCGTGTATCATGTACCGTGTAGCGAGTAGCATGTAGAGTAGGGTGTAGGGTGTAGAGTGTAGCATGTAGGGTGTAGGGTGAAGAGTGTAGGGTGTAGCATGTAGGGTGTAGGGTGTAGCGTGTAGGGTGTAGAGTGTAGCGTGTAGGGTGTACGGTGTAGAGTGTAGGGTATAAGCTGTAGCGTTTAGCGTGTAGAGTGTAGCGTGTAGCGTGTAGGGTGTAGAGTGTAGGGTGTAGAGTGTAGCGTGTAGCGTGTAGCGTGTAGGGTGTAGGGTGAAGCGTGTAGGGTGTAGCATGTAGCGTGTAGCGTGTAGCATGTAGTGTGTAGCGTGTAGAGTGTAAAGTGTAGCGTGTAAAGTGTAGTGTGTAGCGTGTAGCGCGTAGCGTGTAGAGTGTAGGGTATAGAGTGTAGCGTGTAGAGAGTAGGGAGTAGAATGCAGAGTGTAGCGTGTAGGGTGTAGAGTGTAGGGTGTAGAGTATAGCGTGTAGCGTGTAGGGTGTAGGGTGTAGAGTGTAGAGTGTAGCGTGTAGCATGCAGAGTGTAGCATGCAGGGTGTAGGGTGTAGCGTGTAGAATGCAGAGTGTAGCGTGTAGGGTGTAGAGTGTAGCGTGTTGCGTGTAGGGTGTAGAGTGTAGCGTGTAGCGTGTAGAGTGTAGCGTGTAGCGTGTAGCGTGTAGAGTGTAGCGTGTAGGGTGTATAGCGTGTAGCGTGTAGGGTGTAGGGTGTAGAGTGTAGAGTGTAGCGTGTAGCGTGTAGAGTGTAGCGTGTAGCGTGTAGAGTGTAGGGTGTAGCGTGTAGGGTGTAGAGTGTAGGGTGTAGCGAGTAGGGTGTAGCGTGTAGCGTGTAGCGTGTAGGGTGTAGGGTGTAGGGTGTAGCGTGTAGGGTGTAGAGTGTAGCGTGTAGGGTGTAGGCTGTAGGGTGTAGCGTGTAGTGTGTAGAGTGTAGCGTGTAGCGTGTAGGGTGTAGCGTGTAGCATGTATCGTGTAGCGTGTAGCATGTAGAGTGTAGGGTGTAGGCTGTAGGGTGTAGCATGTAGAGTGTAGGGTGTAGGCTGTAGCGTGTAGAGTGTAGGGTATAGAGTGTAGCGTGTAGAGAGTAGGGTGTAGAGTGTAGAGTGTAGCGTGTAGGGTGTAGAGTGTAGCGTGTAGAGCGTATTGTGTAGAATGTAGAGTGTAGCATGTAGCGTGTAGAGTGTAGGGTGTAGAGTGTAGCGTGTAGAGTGTAGCGTGTAGGGTGTAGCGTGTCGGGTGTAGGGTGTAGGGTGTAGCGTGTAGTTTGTAGGGTGTAGGGTGTAGGGTGTTGCGTGTAGGGTGTAGAGTGTAGCGTGTAGCGTGTAGAGTGTAGCGTGTAGGGTTTAGGGTGTAGCGTGTAGTGTGTAGGGTGTAGGTTGTAGAGTGTAGGGTGTAGCATGTAGGGTGTAGGGTGTAGGGTGTAGCATGTAGGGTGTAGAGTGTAGCGTGTAGGGTGTACGGTGTAGAGTGTAGGGTATAAGCTGTAGCGTTTAGCGTGTAGGGTGTAGCGTGTAGCGTGTAGGGTGTAGAGTGTAGCGTGTAGGGTGTAGAGTATAGCATGTAGAGAGTAGGGTGTAGGGTGTAGGGTGTAGAGTGTAACGTGTAGGGTGTAGCGTGTAGCGTGTAGGGTGTAGAGTGTAGGGTGAAGGGTGTAGCGTGTAGCGTGTAGCGTGTAGGGTGTAGGGTGTAGATTGTAGCGTGTAGGGTGTAGCATGTAGCGTGTAGGGTGTAGGGTGTAGAGTGTAGAGTGTAGCGTGTAGGGTGAAGCATGTAGGGTGTAGGGTGTCGGGTGTAGCGTGTAGGGTGTAGGGTGTAGAGCGTAGGGTGTAGCGTGTATGGTGTAGAGTGTAGCGTGTAGCGTGCAGAGTATAGCGTGTAGGGTGTAGCGTGTAGCGTGCAGAGTGTAGCGTGTAGGGTGTAGAGTGTAGCGTGTTGCGTGTAGGGTGTAGAGTGTAGCGTGTAGCGTGTAGAGTGTAGAGTGTAGCATGTAGCGTGTAGAGTGTAGCGTGTAGGGTGTAGAGTATAGCGTGTAGCGTGTAGAGTGTAGGGTGTAGAGTGTAGAGTGTAGCATGTAGCGTGTAGCGTGTAGAGTGTAGCGTGTAGCGTGTAGAGTGTAGGGTGTAGCGTGTAGCGTGTAGCGTGTAGAGTGTAGGGTGTAGCGTGTAGCGTGTAGGGTGTAGGGTGTAGAGTGTAGCGTGTAGCGTGTAGAGTGTACGGTGTAGAGTGTAGGGTGTAGCGTGTAGGGTGTAGAGTGTAGCGTGTAGCGTGTAGCGTGTAGGGTTAAGTTACACGCTACACACTAAACACAAAAAGAAAAGGATATGCAAACCAATGGGATCCACGTTAAATAGTCAATTTTATTGTACAAAAATAGTAATCCACAAACAGAACCAGGCAAATCATACATTTAAAAACATTTAAAACACTAGTATGGCTGAATAGGCCATAAGTAATTTTACCCGAGGGAATGAAGGAAGCTAATACTTTACAGCATATGTGAGACAGGAGAAATAACCAGAGAGAAAAAATTGCTAGGTATGCGGGTACACCAATCTTGGTCAAATCTACATATAAGAAGCCTATTGTTTACTGCCAACTGTGACCCCCTGAGTACTATGACAGGAAACATATACTCCAGCCTAGTATCTGGAAGAAATACATCATGGATCCTATTTTGTTCAACACAGCATGCGTGCGCACAGTTGGTAAGCAAATGAAAGCAGACCCCTATAGAAAGGTAATCAGGGAAATAGATATGCTGCAGTACTACAAAATCCTAGTTATTTGGATAAATGTATGCATACAGACGCCTTGTGGAAATAGAAAGAATCAGGATCCATTGTCCTAAGGCTTGGAAAAATGCCAGGCCATGCATGAAGTAAATAGGTGTAATTCCATAGCAGTCCTGTCCCTCGGGAAAAAAACAAAGGAAGCCCTGAACCCCACGCGTATCGACGCTACTCAAGCGTCTTCATCAGAGGAAAAAGTGACACCCTACACGCTACACTCTACACCCTACACAATACACGCTGCTTGCTACACCCTACATGCTACACTCTACACGCTACACGCTAAACCCTACACGGTACACCCTACACCCTACACCCTACACGCTACACGCTACACATTACACCCTACACCCTACACGCTACAATCTACACGCTACACGCTACACACTATACGCTACACGCTACACGCTACACTCTACACCCTACACGCTACACTCTACACCCTACACGCTACACCCTACACTCTACACGCTACATGCTACACTCTACACCCTACACAATACACGCTACTTGCTACACCCTACATGCTACACTCTACACGCTACACGCTACACGCTACACCCTACACGGTACACCCTACACCCTACACGCTACAATCTACACGCTACACGCTACACACTATACGCTACACGCTAGACGCTACACTCTACACGCTACACGATACACGCTACACCCTACACGCTACACCCTACACTCTACACCCTACAACCTACTCGCTACACGCTACACGCTACACTCTACACCCTACACGCTACACCCTACACTCTACACGCTACATGCTACACTCTACACCCTACACAATACACGCTACTTGCTACACCCTACATGCTACACTCTACACGCTACACGCTACACGCTACACCCTACACGGTACACCCTACACCCTACACCCTACACGCTACAATCTACACGCTACACGCTACACACTATACGCTACACGCTAGACGCTACACTCTACACGCTACACGATACACGCTACACCCTACACTCTACACCCTACACGCTACACGCTACACCCTACTAGCTAAACGCTACAAACTACACGCTACATATTACACTCTACACCCTAGCGTGTAGCGTGTAGGGTGTAGAGTGTAGCGTGTAGGGTGTAGAGTGTAGCGTGTAGGGTGTAGAGTGTAGCATGTAGCGTGTAGGGTGTAGGGTGTAGAGTGTAGAGTGCAGCATGTAGCGTGTAGATTGTAGGGTGTACCGTGTAGGGTGTAGAGTGTAGCATGTAGGGTGTAGGGTGTAGAGTGAAGGGTGTAGCGTGTAGAGTGTAGCGTGTAGCGTGTACGGTGTAGGGTGTAGAGTGTAGGGTGTAGCGTGTAGCGTGTAGCTTGTAGGGTGTAGAGTGTAGCGTGTAGCGTATAGGCTGTAGCGTGTAGGGTGTAGCATGTATCATGTAGGGTGTAGGGTGTAGAGTGTAGCATGTAGCGTGTAGCGTGTGTAGGGTGTAGGGTGTAGCGTGTAGGGTGTAGAGTGCAGCGTGTAGGGTGTAGAGTGTAGCGTGTAGCGTGTGTAGGGTGTAGGGTGTAGAGTGTAGCGTGTAGCGTGTAGGGTGTAGGGTGTAGAGTGTAGCGTGTAGGGTGTAGCGTGTAGGGTTTAGGGTGTAGGGTGTAGAGTGTAGGGTGTTGCGTGTAGGGTGTGGAGTGTAGCGTGTAGGGTGTAGCGTGTAGAGTGTAGCGTGTAGCGTGTAGGGTGGAGAGTGTAGAGTGTAGGGTGTAGCGTGTAGGGTGTAGAGTGTAGCGTGTAGCGTGCAGGGTGTAGAGTGTAGCGTATAGCGTGTAGGGTGTAGGATGTAGAGTGTAGCGTGTAGGGTGTAGAGTGTAGCGTGTAGGGTGAAGCATGTAGGGTGTAGGGTGTCGGGTATAGCGTGTAGGGTGTAGGGTGTAGAGTGTAGGGTGTAGCGTGTATGGTGTAGAGTGTAGCGTGTAGCGTGTAGAGTGTAGCGTGTAGGGTGTAGCGTGTAGCGTGTAGAGTGTAGCGTGTAGGGTGTAGAGTGTAGCGTGTTGCGTGTAGGGTGTAGAGTGTAGCGTGTAGCGTGTAGAGTGTAGAGTGTAGCGTGTAGCGTGTAGAGTGTAGCGGGTAGGGTGTAGAGTGTAGCATGTAGCGTGTAGGGTGTAGGGTGTAGAGTGTAGAGTGTAGCGTGTAGGGTGAAGCATGTAGGGTGTAGGGTGTCGGGTATAGCGTGTAGGGTGTAGGGTGTAGAGTGTAGGGTGTAGCGTGTATGGTGTAGCGTGTAGCGTGCAGGGTGTAGAGTGTAGCGTATAGCGTGTAGGGTGTAGAGTGTAGGGTGTAGCATGTAGCGTGTAGAGTGTAGCGTGTAGGGTGTAGGGTGTACAGTGTAGGGTGTAGCGTGTAGCATGTAGGGTGTAGGGTGTAGCGTGTAGCGTGTACCGTGTAGCGTATAGAGTGCAGCGTGTAGGGTGTAGAGTGTAGCGTGTAGTGTGTAGCGTGTAGGGTGTAGGGTGTAGCGTGTAGGGTGTAGAGTGTAGCGTGTAGGGTGTAGAGTGTAACATGTAGCGTGTAGGGTGTAGGGCGTAGCGTGTAGCGTGTACCGTGTAGCGTGTAGAGTGTAGTGTGTAGGGTGTAGAGTGTAGCGTGTAGGGTGTAGAGTGTAGCGTGTAGCGTGTAGCGTGTAGCGTGTAGCGTGTAGAGTGTAGCGTGTAGGGTGTAGCGTGTAGAGTGTAGAGTGTAGGGTGTAGCGTGTAGCGTGTAGGGTGTAGCGTGTATCATGTACCGTGTAGCATGTAGCATGTGGAGTAGGGTGTAGGGTGTAGAGTGTAGCATGTAGGGTGTAGGGTGTAGAGTGTAGGGTGTAGCATGTAGGGTGTAGGGTGTATAGTGTAGGGTGTAGCGTGTAGCGTGTAGAGTGTAGGGAGTAGGGTGTAGGGTGTAGCGTGTAGGGTGTAGAGTGTGGCTTGTAGCGTGTAGTGTGTAGGGTGTAGCGTGTAGCGTGTAGGGTGTAGCGTGTATCATGTACCGTGTAGCGAGTAGCATGTAGAGTAGGGTGTAGGGTGTAGAGTGTAGCATGTAGGGTGTAGGGTGTAGAGTGTAGGGTGTAGCATGTAGGGTGTAGGGTGTAGCGTGTAGGGTGTAGAGTGTAGCGTGTAGGGTGTACGGTGTAGAGTGTAGGGTATAAGCTGTAGCGTTTAGCGTGTAGAGTGTAGCGTGTAGCGTGTAGGGTGTAGAGTGTAGGGTGTAGAGTGTAGCGTGTAGCGTGTAGGGTGTAGGGTGAAGCGTGTAGGGTGTAGCATGTAGCGTGTAGCGTGTAGCATGTAGAGTAGGGTGTAGGGTGTAGAGTGTAGCGTGTAGCGTGTAGTGTGTAGCGTGTAGAGTGTAAAGTGTAGCGTGTAGTGTGTAGTGTGTAGCGTGTAGCGCGTAGCGTGTAGAGTGTAGGGTATAGAGTGTAGCGTGTAGAGAGTAGGGAGTAGAGTGTAGAGTGTAGCGTGTAGGGTGTAGAGTGTAGCGAGTAGCGTGTAGTGTGTAGGGTGTAGAGTGTAGGGTGTAGCATGTAGGGTGTAGAGTGTAGCGTGTAGGGTGTAGCGTGTAGCGTGCAGGGTGTAGAGTGTAGCGTATAGCGTGTAGGGTGTAGGGTGTAGCGTGTAGAGTGTAGTGTGTGGCGTGCAGGGCATAGGGTGTAGCGTGTAGGGTGTAGGGTGTAGTGTAGGGTGTAGCATGTAGGGTGTAGGGTGTAGCGTGTAGGGTGTAGAGTGTAGCATGTAGGGTGTACGGTGTAGAGTGTAGGGTATAAGCTGTAGCGTTTAGCGTGTAGAGTGTAGCGTGTAGCGTGTAGCGTGTAGGGTGTAGGGTGTAGAGTGTAGAGTGTAGCGTGTAGGGTGTAGAGTGTAGCGTGTAGAGAGTAGGGTGTAGGGTGTAGAGTGTAGGGTGTAGGGTGTAGAGTGTAACGTGTAGCGTGTAGGGTGTAGCGTGTAGGGTGTAGAGTGTAGGGTGTAGCGTGTAGGGTGTAGGGTGTAGAGTGTAGCGTGTAGCGTGTAGAGTGTACGGTGTAGAGTGTAGGGTGTAGTGTGTAGGGTGTAGCGTGTATCGTGTAGCGTGTAGAGTGTAGCGTCTAGCGTGTAGCGTATAGTGTGTAGCGTGTAGCGTGTAGATTGTAGCGTGTAGGGTGTAGGGTGTAGGGTGTAGCGTGTAGCGTGTAGGGTGTAGGGTGTAGGGTGTACCGTGTAGGGTGTAGCGTGTAGACTGTAGCATGTAGGGTGTAGCAAGTAGCGTGTATTGTGTAGGGTGTAGAGTGTAGCATGTAGCGTGTAGAGTGTAGGGTGTAGCGTGTAGGGTGTAGAGTGTAGCGTGTAGGGTGTAGAGTGTAGCGTGTAGCGTGTAGGGTGTCACTTTTTCCTCTGATGAAGACGCTTGAGTAGCGTCGATACGCGTGGGGTTCAGGGCTTCCTTTGTTTTTTTCCCGAGGGACAGGACTTGGGTAACTTATCTTTACAACTGCTATGGAATTACACCTATTTACTTCATGCATGGCCTGGCATTTTTCCAAGCCTTAGGACAATGGATCCTGATTCTTTGTATTTCCACAAGGCGTCTGTATGCATACATTTATCCAAATAACTAGGATTTTGTAGTACTGCAGCATATCTATTTCCCTGATTACCTTTCTATAGGGGTCTGCTTTCATTTGCTTACCAACTGTGCGCACGCATGCTGTGTTGAACAAAATAGGATCCATGATGTATTTCTTCCAGATACTAGGCTGGAGTATATGTTTCCTGTCATAGTACTCAGGGGGTCACAGTTGGCAGTAAACAATAGGCTTCTTATATGTAGATTTGACTAAGATTGGTGTACCCGCATACCTAGCAATTTTTTCTCTCTGGTTATTTCTCCTGTCTCACATATGCTGTAAAGTATTAGCTTCCTTCATTCCCTCGGGTAAAATTACTTATGGCCTATTCAGCCATACTAGTGTTTTAAATGTCTTTAAATGTATGTTTTGCCTGGTTCTGTTTGTGGATTACTATTTTTGTACAATAAAATTGACTATTTAACGTGGATCCCATTGGTTTGCATATCCTTTTCTTTTTGTGTTTAGTGTGTAGCGTGTAGCTTAACCCTACACGCTAAACGCTACACGCTACACTCTACACCCTACACGCTACACCCTACACTCTACACCGCACACTCTACACGCTACACTCTACACCCTACACCCTACACGCTACACGCTACACTCTACACCCTACACGCTACACGCTACACTCTACACTCTACACGCTACACGCTACACTCTACACCCTACACTCTACACGCTACACGCTACACGCTACACCCTACACTCTACACGCTACACGCTACACTCTACACGCTACACGCTACATGCTACACTCTACACTCTACACCCTACACCCTACACGCTACACGCTATACTCTACACCCTACACGCTACACTCTACACGCTACACGCTACACTCTACACTCTACACGCTACACGCTACACTCTACACCCTACACGCAACACGCTACACTCTATACCCTACATGCTACACTCTGCACGCTACACGCTACACTCTACACCCTACACGCTACACTCTACACCCTACACGCTACACGCTACACCCTACACGCTAAACGCTACAGCTTATACCCTACACTCTACACCGTACACCCTACACGCTACACTCTACACCCTACATGCTACACCCTACACCCTACACCCTACATGCTACACCCTACACTCTACACCCTACACCCTACACACTACACGCTACACCCTACACCCTACACGCTACACTCTACACGCTACACGCTACACTCTACACCCTACACGCAACACCCTACACGCTACACTCTACTCGCTACACTCTACACCCTACACGCTACACTCTACACCCTACTCTCTACACGCTACACCCTACACCCTACACTCTACATGCTACACCCTACACCCTACACTCTACATGCTACACTCAACACCCTACACGCTACACCCTACACCCTACACCCTACACGCTACACGCTACACTCAACACCCTACACGCTACACCCTACACCCTACACCCTACACGCTACACGCTACACTCTACACTCTACCCCCTACATGCTACACCCTACACTCTACACCCTACACGCAACACGCTACACTCTACACCCTACACGCTACACTCTGCATTCTACACGCTACACCCTACACCCTGCACGCTACACTCTGCACGCTACACGCTACACTCTACACCATACACGCTACACCCTACACTCTACACCCTACACCCTACACGCTATACCCGACACCCTACACCCTACATGCTTCACCCTACACGCTACACTCTACACTCTACACCCTACACCCTACACGCTACATGCTACAACCTACACGCTACACTCTACACCCTACACTCTACACGCTACACACTACACGCTACACCCTACACGCTACACGCTACACCCTACACGCTACACGTTACACTCTACACCCTACACCCTACACGCTACACGCTACACCCTACACGCTACACGTTACACTCTACACCCTACACGCTACACTCTACACCCTGCACCCTACACGCTACACGCTACACCCTACATGCTACACGCTACACAATATACGCTACACGTTACACTCTACACCCTACACTCTACACCCTACACTCTACACGCTACACTCTACACCCTACACTCTACACGCTACACGCTACACCCTACACCCTACACGCTACAATCTACACCCTACACGCTACACGCTACACCCTACACTCTACACCCTACACCCTACACGCTACACACTATACTCTACACCCTACACGCTACACCCTACACGCAACACGCTACACTCTACACCCTACACGCTACACTCTGCACGCTACACGCTACACCCTACAACCTACACGCTACACTCTACACGCTACACTCTACACCATACACGCTACACCCTACACTCTACACCCTACACGCTATACCCGACACCCTACACCCTGCATGCTTCACACTACACGCTACACTCTACACTATACACCCTACACCCTACACGCTACATGCTACACCCTACACGCTACACTCTACACCCTACACCCTACACGCTACACACTACACGCTACACACTACACCCTACACACTACACGTTACACTCTACACCCTACACTCTGCACTCTACACCCTACACCCTACACGCTACACGCTACAATCTACACCCTACACGCTACACGCTACACCCTACACCCTACACCCTACACGCTACAATCTACACGCTACACGCTACACCCTATACGCTAGACGCTACACTCTACACGCTACACGATACACGCTACACCCTACACACTACACCCTACACCCTACACGCTATACCCGACACCCTACACCCTACATGCTTCACCCTACACGCTACACTCTACACTCTACACCCTACACCCTACACGCTACATGCTACAACCTACACGCTACACTCTACACCCTACACTCTACACGCTACACACTACACGCTACACCCTACACGCTACACGCTACACCCTACACGCTACACGTTACACTCTACACCCTACACCCTACACGCTACACGCTACACCCTACACGCTACACGTTACACTCTACACCCTACACGCTACACTCTACACCCTGCACCCTACACGCTACACGCTACACCCTACATGCTACACGCTACACAATACACGCTACACGTTACACTCTACACCCTACACTCTACACCCTACACTCTACACGCTACACTCTACACCCTACACTCTACACGCTACACGCTACACCCTACACGCTACAATCTACACCCTACACGCTACACGCTACACCCTACACTCTACACCCTACACCCTACACGCTACACACTATACTCTACACCCTACACGCTACACCCTACACGCAACACGCTACACTCTACACCCTACACGCTACACTCTGCACGCTACACGCTACACCCTACACCCTACACGCTACACTCTACACGCTACACTCTACACCATACACGCTACACCCTACACTCTACACCCTACACGCTATACCCGACACCCTACACCCTGCATGCTTCACACTACACGCTACACTCTACACTATACACCCTACACCCTACACGCTACATGCTACACCCTACACGCTACACTCTACACCCTACACCCTACACGCTACACACTACACGCTACACACTACACCCTACACACTACACGTTACACTCTACACCCTACACTCTGCACTCTACACCCTACACCCTACACGCTACACGCTACAATCTACACCCTACACGCTACACGCTACACCCTACACCCTACACCCTACACGCTACAATCTACACGCTACACGCTACACCCTATACGCTAGACGCTACACTCTACACGCTACACGATACACGCTACACCCTACACACTACACCCTACACCCTACACGCTATACCCGACACCCTACACCCTACATGCTTCACCCTACACGCTACACTCTACACTCTACACCCTACACCCTACACGCTACATGCTACAACCTACACGCTACACTCTACACCCTACACTCTACACGCTACACACTACACGCTACACCCTACACGCTACACGCTACACCCTACACGCTACACGTTACACTCTACACCCTACACCCTACACGCTACACGCTACACCCTACACGCTACACGTTACACTCTACACCCTACACGCTACACTCTACACCCTGCACCCTACACGCTACACGCTACACCCTACATGCTACACGCTACACAATACACGCTACACGTTACACTCTACACCCTACACTCTACACCCTACACTCTACACGCTACACTCTACACCCTACACTCTACACGCTACACGCTACACCCTACACCCTACACGCTACAATCTACACCCTACACGCTACACGCTACACCCTACACTCTACACCCTACACCCTACACGCTACACACTATACTCTACACCCTACACGCTACACCCTACACGCAACACGCTACACTCTACACCCTACACGCTACACTCTGCACGCTACACGCTACACCCTACACCCTACACGCTACACTCTACACGCTACACTCTACACCATACACGCTACACCCTACACTCTACACCCTACACGCTATACCCGACACCCTACACCCTGCATGCTTCACACTACACGCTACACTCTACACTATACACCCTACACCCTACACGCTACATGCTACACCCTACACGCTACACTCTACACCCTACACCCTACACGCTACACACTACACGCTACACACTACACCCTACACACTACACGTTACACTCTACACCCTACACTCTGCACTCTACACCCTACACCCTACACGCTACACGCTACAATCTACACCCTACACGCTACACGCTACACCCTACACCCTACACCCTACACGCTACAATCTACACGCTACACGCTACACCCTATACGCTAGACGCTACACTCTACACGCTACACGATACACGCTACACCCTACACACTACACCCTACACTCTACACCCTACACCCTACACGCTACACGCTACACCCTACACGCTACACCCTACACTCTACACCCTACACCCTACACGCTACACGCTACACCCTACACGCTACACGTTACACTCTACACCCTACACCCTACACTCTACACCCTACACCCTACTCTCTACACGCTATATTCTACACCCTACACGCTACACTCTACACCCTACACGCTACACTCTACACCCTAGACGCTACACTCTATACCCTACACTCTACACGCTACACCCTACACCCTACACTCTACATGCTACACCCTACACCCTACACCCTACACTCTACATGCTACACGCTACACGCTACATGCTACACGCTACACCCTACACGCTACACACTACACACTACACGCTACACCCTACACCCTACACCCTACACGCTACACGCTACACTCTACACCCTACACGCTACACCCTACACCCTACACCCTACACGCTACATGCTACACGCTACACGCTACACCCTACACGCTACACCCTACACTCTACACCCTACACCCTACACACTACACGCTACTCGCTACACTCTACACCCTACACGCTACACACTACACTCTACACCCTACAAGCTACACGCTACACCCTACACTCTACACCCTACACCGTACACGCTACACGCTACACTCTACACGCTACACCCTTCACTCTACACCCTACACCCTACATGCTACACTCTACACCCTACACGGTACACCCTACAATCTACACGCTACATGCTACACTCTACGCTCTACACCCTACACCCTACACGCTACATGCTACACTCTACACCCTACACGCTACACTCTACACCCTACACGCTACATGCTACACTCTACACCATACACCCTACACGCTACATGCTACACGCTACACTCTACACCCTACACGCTACACGCTAGGGTGTAGAGTGTAATATGTAGCGTGTAGTTTGTAGCGTTTAGCTTGTAGGGTGTAGCGTGTAGCGTGTAGGGTGTAGAGTGTAGTGTGTAGCGTGTAGCATGTAGGGTGTAGGGTGTAGAGTGTAGAGTGTAGCGTGTAGGGTGTAGAGTGTAGGGTGTAGGATGTAGAGTGTAGGGTTTAGAGTGTAATGTGTAGCGTGTAGGGTGTAGCGTGTAGCATGTAGGGTGTAGGGTGTGGAGTGTAGGGTGTAGCGTGTAGGGTGTAGAGTGTAGCGTGTAGCGTGTAGAGTGTAGGGTGTAGCGTGTAGGGTGTAGAGTGTAGCGTGTAGGGTGTAGCATGTAGCGTGCAGGGTGTAGAGTGTAGCGTATAGCGTGTAGGGTGTAGGGTGTAGAGTGTAGAGTGTAGCGTGCAGAGTGTAGCATGCAGGGTGTAGGGTGTAGCGTGTAGAATGCAGAGTGTAGCGTGTAGGGTGTAGAGTGTAGCGTGTAGGGTGTAGAGTATAGCGTGTAGCGTGTAGGGTGTAGGGTGTAGAGTGTAGAGTGTAGCGTGTAGCATGCAGAGTGTAGCATGCAGGGTGGAGGGTGTAGCGTGTAGAATGCAGAGTGTAGCGTGTAGGGTGTAGAGTGTAGCGTGTTGCGTGTAGGGTGTAGAGTGTAGCGTGTAGCGTGTAGAGTGTAGCGTGTAGCGTGTAGCGTGTAGAGTGTAGCGTGTAGGGTGTATAGCGTGTAGCGTGTAGGGTGTAGGGTGTAGAGTGTAGAGTGTAGCGTGTAGCGTGTAGAGTGTAGCGTGTAGCGTGTAGCGTGTAGAGTGTAGGGTGTAGCGTGTAGGGTGTAGAGTGTCGGGTGTAGCGTGTAGGGTGTAGGGTGTAGAGTGTAGGGTGTAGCGTGTATGGTGTAGAGTGTAGCGTGTAGCGTGCAGAGTATAGCGTGTAGGGTGTAGCGTGTAGCGTGTAGAGTGTAGCGTGTAGGGTGTAGAGTGTAGCGTGTTGCGTGTAGGGTGTAGAGTGTAGCGTGTAGCGTGTAGAGTGTAGAGTGTAGCATGTAGCGTGTAGAGTGTAGCGTGTAGGGTGTAGAGTATAGCGTGTAGCGTGTAGGGTGTAGGGTGTAGAGTGTAGAGTGTAGCATGTAGCGTGTAGCGTGTAGAGTGTAGCGTGTAGCGTGTAGAGTGTAGGGTGTAGCGTGTAGCGTGTAGCGTGTAGAGTGTAGGGTGTAGAGTGTAGCGTGTAGGGTGTAGGGTGTAGAGTGTAGCGTGTAGCGTGTAGAGTGTACGGTGTAGAGTGTAGGGTGTAGCGTGTAGGGTGTACACCCGACACTCTACACCCTACACGCTACACCCTACACTCTACACGCTACACGCTACACGCTACACCCTACACGCTACATGCTACACTCTACACCCTACACGCTACACTCTACACCCTACACGCTACATGCTACACTCTACACCATACACCCTACACGCTACATGCTACACGCTACACTCTACACCCTACACGCTATACGCTAGGGTGTAGAGTGTAATATGTAGCGTGTAGTTTGTAGCGTTTAGCTTGTAGGGTGTAGCGTGTAGCGTGTAGGGTGTAGAGTGTAGTGTGTAGCGTGTAGCATGTAGGGTGTAGGGTGTAGAGTGTAGAGTGTAGCGTGTAGGGTGTAGAGTGTAGGGTGTAGGATGTAGAGTGTAGGGTTTAGAGTGTAATGTGTAGCGTGTAGGGTGTAGCGTGTAGCATGTAGGGTGTAGGGTGTGGAGTGTAGGGTGTAGCGTGTAGGGTGTAGAGTGTAGCGTGTAGCGTGTAGAGTGTATGGTGTAGCGTGTAGGGTGTAGAGTGTAGCGTGTAGGGTGTAGCGTGTAGCGTGCAGGGTGTAGAGTGTAGCGTATAGCGTGTAGGGTGTAGGGTGTAGAGTGTAGAGTGTAGCGTGTAGCGTGCAGAGTGTAGCATGCAGGGTGTAGGGTGTAGCGTGTAGAATGCAGAGTGTAGCGTGTAGGGTGTAGAGTGTAGCGTGTAGGGTGTAGAGTATAGCGTGTAGCGTGTAGGGTGTAGGGTGTAGAGTGTAGAGTGTAGCGTGTAGCATGCAGAGTGTAGCATGCAGGGTGTAGGGTGTAGCGTGTAGAATGCAGAGTGTAGCGTGTAGGGTGTAGAGTGTAGCGTGTTGCGTGTAGGGTGTAGAGTGTAGCGTGTAGCGTGTAGAGTGTAGCGTGTAGCGTGTAGCGTGTAGAGTGTAGCGTGTAGGGTGTATAGCGTGTAGCGTGTAGGGTGTAGGGTGTAGAGTGTAGCGTGTAGCGTGTAGAGTGTAGCGTGTAGCGTGTAGCGTGTAGAGTGTAGGGTGTAGCGTGTAGGGTGTAGAGTGTAGGGTGTAGCGAGTAGGGTGTAGCGTGTAGCGTGTAGCGTGTAGGGTGTAGGGTGTAGGGTGTAGCGTGTAGGGTGTAGAGTGTAGCGTGTAGGGTGTAGGCTGTAGGGTGTAGCGTGTAGTGTGTAGAGTGTAGCGTGTAGCGTGTAGGGTGTAGCTTGTAGCATGTATCGTGTAGCGTGTAGCATGTAGAGTGTAGGGTGTAGGCTGTAGGGTGTAGCATGTAGAGTGTAGGGTGTAGGCTGTAGTGTGTAGAGTGTAGGGTATAGAGTGTAGCGTGTAGAGAGTAGGGTGTAGAGTGTAGAGTGTAGCGTGTAGGGTGTAGAGTGTAGCGTGTAGAGCGTATTGTGTAGAATGTAGAGTGTAGCATGTAGCGTGTAGAGTGTAGGGTGTAGAGTGTAGCGTGTAGAGTGTAGCGTGTAGGGTGTAGCGTGTCGGGTGTAGGGTGTAGGGTGTAGCGTGTAGTTTGTAGGGTGTAGGGTGTAGGGTGTTGCGTGTAGGGTGTAGAGTGTAGCGTGTAGCGTGTAGAGTGTAGCGTGTAGGGTGTAGGGTGTAGCGTGTAGTGTGTAGGGTGTAGGTTGTAGAGTGTAGGGTGTAGCATGTAGGGTGTAGGGTGTAGGGTGTAGCATGTAGGGTGTAGAGTGTAGCGTGTAGGGTGTACGGTGTAGAGTGTAGGGTATAAGCTGTAGCGTTTAGCGTGTAGGGTGTAGCGTGTAGCGTGTAGGGTGTAGAGTGTAGCGTGTAGGGTGTAGAGTATAGCATGTAGAGAGTAGGGTGTAGGGTGTAGGGTGTAGAGTGTAACGTGTAGCGTGTAGGGTGTAGCGTGTAGCGTGTAGGGTGTAGAGTGTAGGGTGAAGGGTGTAGCGTGTAGCGTGTAGCGTGTAGGGTGTAGGGTGTAGATTGTAGCGTGTAGGGTGTAGCATGTAGCGTGTAGGGTGTAGGGTGTAGAGTGTAGAGTGTAGCGTGTAGGGTGAAGCATGTAGGGTGTAGGGTGTCGGGTGTAGCGTGTAGGGTGTAGGGTGTAGAGCGTAGGGTGTAGCGTGTATGGTGTAGAGTGTAGCGTGTAGCGTGCAGAGTATAGCGTGTAGGGTGTAGCGTGTAGCGTGCAGAGTGTAGCGTGTAGGGTGTAGAGTGTAGCGTGTTGCGTGTAGGGTGTAGAGTGTAGCGTGTAGCGTGTAGAGTGTAGAGTGTAGCATGTAGCGTGTAGAGTGTAGCGTGTAGGGTGTAGAGTATAGCGTGTAGCGTGTAGGGTGTAGGGTGTAGAGTGTAGAGTGTAGCATGTAGCGTGTAGCGTGTAGAGTGTAGCGTGTAGCGTGTAGAGTGTAGGGTGTAGCGTGTAGCGTGTAGAGTGTAGGGTGTAGCGTGTAGCGTGTAGGGTGTAGGGTGTAGAGTGTAGCGTGTAGCGTGTAGAGTGTACGGTGTAGAGTGTAGGGTGTAGCGTGTAGGGTGTAGAGTGTAGCGTGTAGCGTGTAGCGTGTAGGGTTAAGTTACACGCTACACACTAAACACAAAAAGAAAAGGATATGCAAACCAATGGGATCCACGTTAAATAGTCAATTTTATTGTACAAAAATAGTAATCCACAAACAGAACCAGGCAAATCATACATTTAAAAACATTTAAAACACTAGTATGGCTGAATAGGCCATAAGTAATTTTACCCGAGGGAATGAAGGAAGCTAATACTTTACAGCATATGTGAGACAGGAGAAATAACCAGAGAGAAAAAATTGCTAGGTATGCGGGTACACCAATCTTGGTCAAATCTACATATAAGAAGCCTATTGTTTACTGCCAACTGTGACCCCCTGAGTACTATGACAGGAAACATATACTCCAGCCTAGTATCTGGAAGAAATACATCATGGATCCTATTTTGTTCAACACAGCATGCGTGCGCACAGTTGGTAAGCAAATGAAAGCAGACCCCTATAGAAAGGTAATCAGGGAAATAGATATGCTGCAGTACTACAAAATCCTAGTTATTTGGATAAATGTATGCATACAGACGCCTTGTGGAAATAGAAAGAATCAGGATCCATTGTCCTAAGGCTTGGAAAAATGCCAGGCCATGCATGAAGTAAATAGGTGTAATTCCATAGCAGTCCTGTCCCTCGGGAAAAAAACAAAGGAAGCCCTGAACCCCACGCGTATCGACGCTACTCAAGCGTCTTCATCAGAGGAAAAAGTGACACCCTACACGCTACACTCTACACCCTACACAATACACGCTGCTTGCTACACCCTACATGCTACACTCTACACGCTACACGCTAAACCCTACACGGTACACCCTACACCCTACACCCTACACGCTACACGCTACACCCTACACCCTACACCCTACACGCTACAATCTACACGCTACACACTATACGCTACACGCTACACGCTACACGCTACACTCTACACCCTACACGCTACACTCTACACCCTACACGCTACACCCTACACTCTACACGCTACATGCTACACTCTACACCCTACACAATACACGCTACTTGCTACACCCTACATGCTACACTCTACACGCTACACGCTACACGCTACACCCTACACGGTACACCCTACACCCTACACCCTACACGCTACAATCTACACGCTACACGCTACACACTATACGCTACACGCTAGACGCTACACTCTACACGCTACACGATACACGCTACACCCTACACTCTACACCCTACACGCTACACGCTACACCCTACTAGCTAAACGCTACAAACTACACGCTACATATTACACTCTACACCCTAGCGTGTAGCGTGTAGGGTGTAGAGTGAAGCGTGTAGGGTGTAGAGTGTAGCGTGTAGGGTGTAGAGTGTAGCATGTAGCGTGTAGGGTGTAGGGTGTAGAGTGTAGAGTGTAGCATGTAGCGTGTAGATTGTAGGGTGTACCGTGTAGGGTGTAGAGTGTAGCATGTAGGGTGTAGGGTGTAGAGTGAAGGGTGTAGCGTGTAGAGTGTAGCGTGTAGCGTGTACGGTGTAGGGTGTAGAGTGTAGGGTGTAGCGTGTAGCGTGTAGCTTGTAGGGTGTAGAGTGTAGCGTGTAGCGTATAGGCTGTAGCGTGTAGGGTGTAGCATGTATCATGTAGGGTGTAGGGTGTAGAGTGTAGCATGTAGCGTGTAGCGTGTGTAGGGTGTAGGGTGTAGCGTGTAGGGTGTAGAGTGCAGCGTGTAGGGTGTAGCGTGTAGGGTTTAGGGTGTAGGGTGTAGAGTGTAGGGTGTTGCGTGTAGGGTGTGGAGTGTAGCATGTAGGGTGTAGCGTGTAGAGTGTAGCGTGTAGCGTGTAGGGTGGAGAGTGTAGAGTGTAGGGTGTAGCGTGTAGGGTGTAGAGTGTAGCGTGTAGCGTGCAGGGTGCAGAGTGTAGCGTATAGCGTGTAGGGTGTAGGATGTAGAGTGTAGCGTGTAGGGTGTAGAGTGTAGCGTGTAGGGTGAAGCATGTAGGGTGTAGGGTGTCGGGTATAGCGTGTAGGGTGTAGGGTGTAGAGTGTAGGGTGTAGCGTGTATGGTGTAGAGTGTAGCGTGTAGCGTGTAGAGTGTAGCGTGTAGGGTGTAGCGTGCAGAGTGTAGCGTGTAGGGTGTAGAGTGTAGCGTGTTGCGTGTAGGGTGTAGAGTGTAGCGTGTAGCGTGTAGAGTGTAGAGTGTAGCGTGTAGCGTGTAGAGTGTAGCGGGTAGGGTGTAGAGTGTAGCATGTAGCGTGTAGGGTGTAGGGTGTAGAGTGTAGAGTGTAGCGTGTAGGGTGAAGCATGTAGGGTGTAGGGTGTCGGGTATAGCGTGTAGGGTGTAGGGTGTAGAGTGTAGGGTGTAGCGTGTATGGTGTAGAGTGTAGCGTGTAGCGTGTAGAGTGTAGCGTGTAGGGTGTAGGGTGTAGCGTGTAGCGTGTTGAGTGTAGAGTGTAGCGTGTAGCGTGTAGAGTGTAGAGTGTAGCGTGTAGCGTGTAGAGTGTAGAGTGTAGCGTGTAGAGTGTAGCGGGTAGGGTGTAGAGTGTAGCGAGTAGCGTGTAGGGTGTAGGGTGTAGAGTGTAGGGTGTAGCGTGTAGGGTGTAGAGTGTAGCGTGTAGGGTGTAGGGTGTAGAGTGTAGCGTGTAGGGAGTAGCGTGTAGCATGTAGCGTGTAGCGTGTAGCATGTAGAGTGTAGCGTGTAGGGTGTAGCGTGTAGCGTGTAGCGTGCAGGGTGTAGAGTGTAGCGTATAGCGTGTAGGGTGTAGAGTGTAGGGTGTAGCATGTAGCGTGTAGAGTGTAGCGTGTAGGGTGTAGGGTGTACAGTGTAGGGTGTAGCGTGTAGCATGTAGGGTGTAGGGTGTAGCGTGTAGCGTGTACCGTGTAGCGTATAGAGTGCAGCGTGTAGGGTGTAGAGTGTAGCGTGTAGTGTGTAGCGTGTAGGGTGTAGGGTGTAGCGTGTAGGGTGTAGAGTGTAGCGTGTAGGGTGTAGAGTGTAACATGTAGCGTGTAGGGTGTAGGGCGTAGCGTGTAGCGTGTACCGTGTAGCGTGTAGAGTGTAGTGTGTAGGGTGTAGAGTGTAGCGTGTAGGGTGTAGAGTGTAGCGTGTAGCGTGTAGCGTGTAGAGTGTAGCGTGTAGGGTGTAGCGTGTAGAGTGTAGTGTGTGGCGTGCAGGGCGTAGGGTGTAGCGTGTAGCGTGTAGGGTGTAGGGTGTAGAGTGTAGGGTGTAGCATGTAGGGTGTAGGGTGTAGGGAATAGCGTGTAGGGTGTAGAGTGTAGCGTGTAGGGTGTACGGTGTAGAGTGTAGGGTATAAGCTGTAGCGTTTAGCGTGTAGAGTGTAGCGTGTAGCGTGTAGCGTGTAGGGTGTAGAGTGTAGAGTGTAGCGTGTAGCGTGTAGCGTGTAGGGTGTAGGATGTAGCGTGTAGGGTGTAGCATGTAGCGTGTAGCGTGTAGCATGTATTGAAGGGTGTAGGGTGTAGGGTGTAGAGTGTAGTGTGTAGAGTGTAGAGTGTAGCGTGTAGAGTGTAAAGTGTAGCGTGTAGGGTGTAGCGTGTAGTGTGTAGCATGTAGCGCGTAGCGTGTAGAGTGTAGGGTATAGAGTGTAGCGTGTAGAGAGTAGGGAGCAGAGTGTAGTGTGTAGCATGTAGGGTGTAGGGTGTACAGTGTAGGGTGTAGGGTGTAGCGTGTAGCGTGTAGAGTGTAGGGAGTAGGGTGTAGGGTGTAGCGTGTAGGGTGTAGCGTGTATCATGTACCGTGTAGCGTGTAGCATGTAGAGTAGGGTGTAGGGTGTAGAGTGTAGCATGTAGGGTGTAGGGTGTAGAGTGTAGGGTGTAGCATGTAGGGTGTAGGGTGTACAGTGTAGGGTGTAGGGTGTAGCGTGTAGCGTGTAGAGTGTAGGGAGTAGGGTGTAGGGTGTAGCGTGTAGGGTGTAGAGTGTGGCTTGTAGCGTGTAGCGTGTAGGGTGTAGCGTGTAGCGTGTAGGGTGTAGCGTGTATCATGTACCGTGTAGCGAGTAGCATGTAGAGTAGGGTGTAGGGTGTAGAGTGTAGCATGTAGGGTGTAGGGTGTAGAGTGTAGGGTGTAGCATGTAGGGTGTAGGGTGTAGCGTGTAGGGTGTAGAGTGTAGCGTGTAGGGTGTACGGTGTAGAGTGTAGGGTATAAGCTGTAGCGTTTAGCGTGTAGAGTGTAGCGTGTAGCGTGTAGGGTGTAGAGTGTAGGGTGTAGAGTGTAGCGTGTAGCGTGTAGCGTGTAGGGTGTAGGGTGAAGCGTGTAGGGTGTAGCATGTAGCGTGTAGCGTGTAGCATGTAGAGTAGGGTGTAGGGTGTAGAGTGTAGCGTGTAGCGTGTAGTGTGTAGCGTGTAGAGTGTAAAGTGTAGCGTGTAGTGTGTAGTGTGTAGCGTGTAGCGCGTAGCGTGTAGAGTGTAGGGTATAGAGTGTAGCGTGTAGAGAGTAGGGAGTAGAGTGTAGAGTGTAGCTTGTAGGGTGTAGAGTGTAGCAAGTAGCGTGTAGTGTGTAGGGTGTAGAGTGTAGGGTGTAGCATGTAGGGTGTAGAGTGTAGCGTGTAGGGTGTAGCGTGTAGCGTGCAGGGTGTAGAGTGTAGCGTATAGCGTGTAGGGTGTAGGGTGTAGCGTGTAGAGTGTAGCGTGTAGCGTGTAGGGTGTAGGGTGTACAGTGTAGCGTGTAGAGTGTAGTGTGTAGCGTGTAGAGTGTAGTGTGTGGCGTGCAGGGCATAGGGTGTAGCGTGTAGGGTGTAGGGTGTAGTGTAGGGTGTAGCATGTAGGGTGTAGGGTGTAGCGTGTAGGGTGTAGAGTGTAGCATGTAGGGTGTACGGTGTAGAGTGTAGGGTATAAGCTGTAGCGTTTAGCGTGTAGAGTGTAGCGTGTAGCGTGTAGCGTGTAGGGTGTAGGGTGTAGAGTGTAGAGTGTAGCGTGTAGGGTGTAGAGTGTAGCGTGTAGAGAGTAGGGTGTAGGGTGTAGAGTGTAGGGTGTAGGGTGTAGAGTGTAACGTGTAGCGTGTAGGGTGTAGCGTGTAGGGTGTAGAGTGTAGGGTGTAGCGTGTAGGGTGTAGCGTGTAGCGTGTAGCGTGTAGGGTGTAGGGTGTAGAGTGTAGGGTGTAGCGTGTAGGGTGTAGCGTGTAGCGTGTAGCGTGTAGGGTGTAGGGTGTAGAGTGTAGGGTGTAGCGTGTAGGGTGTAGAGTGTAGCGTCTAGCGTGTAGCGTATAGTGTGCAGCGTGTAGCGTGTAGATTGTAGCGTGTAGAGTGTAGGGTGTAGGGTGTAGCGTGTAGCGTGTAGATTGTAGCGTGTAGGGTGTAGGGTGTAGCGTGTAGCGTGTAGGGTGTAGGGTGTAGGGTGTACCGTGTAGGGTGTAGCGTGTAGCGTGTAGCGTGTAGAGTGTAGCATGTAGGGTGTAGCAAGTAGCGTGTATTGTGTAGGGTGTAGAGTGTAGCATGTAGCGTGTAGAGTGTAGGGTGTAGCGTGTAGGGTGTAGAGTGTAGCGTGTAGGGTGTAGAGTGTAGCGTGTAGCGTGTAGGGTGTCACTTTTTCCTCTGATGAAGACGCTTGAGTAGCGTCGATACGCGTGGGGTTCAGGGCTTCCTTTGTTTTTTTCCCGAGGGACAGGACTTGGGTAACTTATCTTTACAACTGCTATGGAATTACACCTATTTACTTCATGCATGGCCTGGCATTTTTCCAAGCCTTAGGACAATGGATCCTGATTCTTTGTATTTCCACAAGGCGTCTGTATGCATACATTTATCCAAATAACTAGGATTTTGTAGTACTGCAGCATATCTATTTCCCTGATTACCTTTCTATAGGGGTCTGCTTTCATTTGCTTACCAACTGTGCGCACGCATGCTGTGTTGAACAAAATAGGATCCATGATGTATTTCTTCCAGATACTAGGCTGGAGTATATGTTTCCTGTCATAGTACTCAGGGGGTCACAGTTGGCAGTAAACAATAGGCTTCTTATATGTAGATTTGACTAAGATTGGTGTACCCGCATACCTAGCAATTTTTTCTCTCTGGTTATTTCTCCTGTCTCACATATGCTGTAAAGTATTAGCTTCCTTCATTCCCTCGGGTAAAATTACTTATGGCCTATTCAGCCATACTAGTGTTTTAAATGTCTTTAAATGTATGTTTTGCCTGGTTCTGTTTGTGGATTACTATTTTTGTACAATAAAATTGACTATTTAACGTGGATCCCATTGGTTTGCATATCCTTTTCTTTTTGTGTTTAGTGTGTAGCGTGTAGCTTAACCCTACAAGCTAAACGCTACACGCTACACTCTACACCCTACACGCTACACCCTACACTCTACACCGCACACTCTACACGCTACACTCTACACCCTACACCCTACACGCTACACGCTACACTCTACACCCTACACGCTACACGCTACACTCTACACTCTACACGCTACACGCTACACTCTACACCCTACACTCTACACGCTACACGCTACACGCTACACCCTACACTCTACACGCTACACGCTACACTCTACACGCTACACGCTACATGCTACACTCTACACTCTACACCCTACACCCTACACGCTACACGCTATACTCTACACCCTACACGCTACACTCTACACGCTACACGCTACACTCTACACTCTACACGCTACACGCTACACTCTACACCCTACACGCAACACGCTACACTCTATACCCTACATGCTACACTCTGCACGCTACACGCTACACTCTACACCCTACACGCTACACTCTACACCCTACACGCTACACGCTACACCCTACACGCTAAACGCTACAGCTTATACCCTACACTCTACACCGTACACCCTACACGCTACACTCTACACCCTACATGCTACACCCTACACCCTACACCCTACATGCTACACCCTACACTCTACACCCTACACCCTACACACTACACACTACACCCTACACCCTACACGCTACACTCTACACGCTACACGCTACACTCTACACCCTACACGCAACACCCTACACGCTACACTCTACTCGCTACACTCTACACCCTACACGCTACACTCTACACCCTACTCTCTACACGCTACACGCTACACTCTATACCCTACACTCTACACGCTACACCCTACACCCTACACTCTACATGCTACACCCTACACCCTACACTCTACATGCTACACTCAACACCCTACACGCTACACCCTACACCCTACACCCTACACGCTACACGCTACACTCAACACCCTACACGCTACACCCTACACCCTACACCCTACACGCTACACTCTACACTCTACCCCCTACATGCTACACCCTACACTCTACACCCTACACGCAACACGCTACACTCTACACCCTACACGCTACACTCTGCATTCTACACGCTACACCCTACACCCTGCACGCTACACTCTGCACGCTACACGCTACACTCTACACCATACACGCTACACCCTACACTCTACACCCTACACCCTACTCTCTACACGCTATATTCTACACCCTACACGCTACACTCTACACCCTACACGCTACACTCTACACCCTAGACGCTACACTCTATACCCTACACTCTACACGCTACACCCTACACCCTACACTCTACATGCTACACCCTACACCCTACACCCTACACTCTACATGCTACACGCTACACGCTACATGCTACACGCTACACCCTACACGCTACACACTACACACTACACGCTACACCCTACACCCTACACCCTACACGCTACACGCTACACTCTACACCCTACACGCTACACCCTACACCCTACACCCTACACGCTACATGCTACACGCTACACGCTACACCCTACACGCTACACCCTACACTCTACACCCTACACCCTACACACTACACGCTACTCGCTACACTCTACACCCTACACGCTACACGCTACACTCTACACCCTACAAGCTACACGCTACACCCTACACTCTACACCCTACACCGTACACGCTACACGCTACACTCTACACGCTACACCCTTCACTCTACACCCTACACCCTACATGCTACACTCTACACCCTACACGGTACACCCTACAATCTACACGCTACATGCTACACTCTACGCTCTACACCCTACACCCTACACGCTACATGCTACACTCTACACCCTACACGCTACACTCTACACCCTACACGCTACATGCTACACTCTACACCATACACCCTACGCGCTACATGCTACACGCTACACTCTACACCCTACACGCTACACGCTAGGGTGTAGAGTGTAATATGTAGCGTGTAGTTTGTAGCGTTTAGCTTGTAGGGTGTAGCGTGTAGGGTGTAGAGTGTAGTGTGTAGCGTGTAGCATGTAGGGTGTAGGGTGTAGAGTGTAGAGTGTAGCGTGTAGGGTGTAGAGTGTAGGGTGTAGGATGTAGAGTGTAGGGTTTAGAGTGTAATGTGTAGCGTGTAGGGTGTAGCGTGTAGCATGTAGGGTGTAGGGTGTGGAGTGTAGGGTGTAGCGTGTAGGGTGTAGAGTGTAGCGTGTAGCGTGTAGAGTGTAGGGTGTAGCGTGTAGGGTGTAGAGTGTAGCGTGTAGGGTGTAGCGTGTAGCGTGCAGGGTGTAGAGTGTAGCGTATAGCGTGTAGGGTGTAGGGTGTAGAGTGTAGAGTGTAGCGTGCAGAGTGTAGCATGCAGGGTGTAGGGTGTAGCGTGTAGAATGCAGAGTGTAGCGTGTAGGGTGTAGAGTGTAGCGTGTAGGGTGTAGAGTATAGCGTGTAGCGTGTAGGGTGTAGGGTGTAGAGTGTAGAGTGTAGCGTGTAGCATGCAGAGTGTAGCATGCAGGGTGGAGGGTGTAGCGTGTAGAATGCAGAGTGTAGCGTGTAGGGTGTAGAGTGTAGCGTGTTGCGTGTAGGGTGTAGAGTGTAGCGTGTAGCGTGTAGAGTGTAGCGTGTACCGTGTAGCGTGTAGAGTGTAGCGTGTAGGGTGTATAGCGTGTAGCGTGTAGGGTGTAGGGTGTAGAGTGTAGAGTGTAGCGTGTAGCGTGTAGAGTGTAGCGTGTAGCGTGTAGCGTGTAGAGTGTATGGTGTAGCGTGTAGGGTGTAGAGTGTCGGGTGTAGCGTGTAGGGTGTAGGGTGTAGAGTGTAGGGTGTAGCGTGTATGGTGTAGAGTGTAGCGTGTAGCGTGCAGAGTATAGCGTGTAGGGTGTAGCGTGTAGCGTGCAGAGTGTAGCGTGTAGGGTGTAGAGTGTAGCGTGTTGCGTGTAGGGTGTAGAGTGTAGCGTGTAGCGTGTAGAGTGTAGAGTGTAGCATGTAGCGTGTAGAGTGTAGCGTGTAGGGTGTAGAGTATAGCGTGTAGCGTGTAGGGTGTAGGGTGTAGAGTGTAGAGTGTAGCATGTAGCGTGTAGCGTGTAGAGTGTAGCGTGTAGCGTGTAGAGTGTAGGGTGTAGCGTGTAGCGTGTAGCGTGTAGAGTGTAGGGTGTAGAGTGTAGCGTGTAGCGTGTAGGGTGTAGGGTGTAGAGTGTAGCGTGTAGCGTGTAGAGTGTACGGTGTAGAGTGTAGGGTGTAGCGTGTAGGGTGTACACCCGACACTCTACACCCTACACGCTACACCCTACACTCTACACGCTACACGCTACACGCTACACCCTACACGCTACATGCTACACTCTACACCCTACACGCTACATTCTACACCCTACACGCTACATGCTACACTCTACACCATACACCCTACACGCTACATGCTACACGCTACACTCTACACCCTACACGCTATACGCTAGGGTGTAGAGTGTAATATGTAGCGTGTAGTTTGTAGCGTTTAGCTTGTAGGGTGTAGCGTGTAGCGTGTAGGGTGTAGAGTGTAGTGTGTAGCGTGTAGCATGTAGGGTGTAGGGTGTAGAGTGTAGAGTGTAGCGTGTAGGGTGTAGAGTGTAGGGTGTAGGATGTAGAGTGTAGGGTTTAGAGTGTAATGTGTAGCGTGTAGGGTGTAGCGTGTAGCATGTAGGGTGTAGGGTGTGGAGTGTAGGGTGTAGCGTGTAGGGTGTAGAGTGTAGCGTGTAGCGTGTAGAGTGTAGGGTGTAGCGTGTAGGGTGTAGAGTGTAGCGTGTAGGGTGTAGCGTGTAGCGTGCAGAGTGTAGCATGCAGGGTGTAGGGTGTAGCGTGTAGAATGCAGAGTGTAGCGTGTAGGGTGTAGAGTGTAGCGTGTAGGGTGTAGAGTATAGCGTGTAGCGTGTAGGGTGTAGGGTGTAGAGTGTAGAGTGTAGCGTGTAGCATGCAGAGTGTAGCATGCAGGGTGTAGGGTGTAGCGTGTAGAATGCAGAGTGTAGCGTGTAGGGTGTAGAGTGTAGCGTGTTGCGTGTAGGGTGTAGAGTGTAGCGTGTAGCGTGTAGAGTGTAGCGTGTAGCGTGTAGCGTGTAGAGTGTAGCGTGTAGGGTGTATAGCGTGTAGCGTGTAGGGTGTATGGTGTAGAGTGTAGAGTGTAGCGTGTAGCGTGTAGCGTGTAGAGTGTAGGGTGTAGCGTGTAGGGTGTAGAGTGTAGGGTGTAGCGAGTAGGGTGTAGCGTGTAGCGTGTAGCGTGTAGGGTGTAGGGTGTAGGGTGTAGCGTGTAGGGTGTAGAGTGTAGCGTGTAGGGTGTAGGCTGTAGGGTGTAGCGTGTAGTGTGTAGAGTGTAGCGTGTAGCGTGTAGGGTGTAGCGTGTAGCATGTATCGTGTAGCGTGTAGCATGTAGAGTGTAGGGTGTAGGCTGTACGGTGTAGCATGTAGAGTGTAGGGTGTAGGCTGTAGCGTGTAGAGTGTAGGGTATAGAGTGTAGCGTGTAGAGAGTAGGGTGTAGAGTGTAGAGTGTAGCGTGTAGGGTGTAGAGTGTAGCGTGTAGAGCGTATTGTGTAGAATGTAGAGTGTAGCATGTAGCGTGTAGAGTGTAGGGTGTAGAGTGTAGCGTGTAGAGTGTAGCGTGTAGGGTGTAGCGTGTCGGGTGTAGGGTGTAGGGTGTAGCGTGTAGTTTGTAGGGTGTAGGGTGTTGCGTGTAGGGTGTAGAGTGTAGCGTGTAGCGTGTAGAGTGTAGCGTGTAGGGTGTAGGGTGTAGCGTGTAGTGTGTAGGGTGTAGGTTGTAGAGTGTAGGGTGTAGCATGTAGGGTGTAGGGTGTAGGGTGTAGCATGTAGGGTGTAGAGTGTAGCGTGTAGGGTGTACGGTGTAGAGTGTAGGGTATAAGCTGTAGCGTTTAGCGTGTAGGGTGTAGCGTGTAGCGTGTAGGGTGTAGAGTGTAGCGTGTAGGGTGTAGAGTACAGCATGTAGAGAGTAGGGTGTAGGGTGTAGGGTGTAGAGTGTAACGTGTAGCGTGTAGGGTGTAGCATGTAGCGTGTAGGGTGTAGAGTGTAGGGTGAAGGGTGTAGCGTGTAGCGTGTAGCGTGTAGGGTGTAGGGTGTAGATTGTAGCGTGTAGGGTGTAGCATGTAGCGTGTAGGGTGTAGGGTGTAGAGTGTAGAGTGTAGCGTGTAGGGTGAAGCATGTAGGGTGTAGGGTGTCGGGTGTAGCGTGTAGGGTGTAGGGTGTAGAGCGTAGGGTGTAGCGTGTATGGTGTAGAGTGTAGCGTGTAGCGTGCAGAGTATAGCGTGTAGGGTGTAGCGTGTAGCGTGCAGAGTGTAGCGTGTAGGGTGTAGAGTGTAGCGTGTTGCGTGTAGGGTGTAGAGTGTAGCGTGTAGCGTGTAGAGTGTAGAGTGTAGCATGTAGCGTGTAGAGTGTAGCGTGTAGGGTGTAGAGTATAGCGTGTAGCGTGTAGGGTGTAGGGTGTAGAGTGTAGAGTGTAGCATGTAGCGTGTAGCGTGTAGAGTGTAGCGTGTAGCGTGTAGAGTGTAGGGTGTAGCGTGTAGCGTGTAGCGTGTAGAGTGTAGGGTGTAGCGTGTAGCGTGTAGGGTGTAGGGTGTAGAGTGTAGCGTGTAGCGTGTAGAGTGTACGGTGTAGAGTGTAGGGTGTAGCGTGTAGGGTGTAGAGTGTAGCGTGTAGCGTGTAGCGTGTAGGGTTAAGTTACACGCTACACACTAAACACAAAAAGAAAAGGATATGCAAACCAATGGGATCCACGTTAAATAGTCAATTTTATTGTACAAAAATAGTAATCCACAAACAGAACCAGGCAAATCATACATTTAAAAACATTTAAAACACTAGTATGGCTGAATAGGCCATAAGTAATTTTACCCGAGGGAATGAAGGAAGCTAATACTTTACAGCATATGTGAGACAGGAGAAATAACCAGAGAGAAAAAATTGCTAGGTATGCGGGTACACCAATCTTGGTCAAATCTACATATAAGAAGCCTATTGTTTACTGCCAACTGTGACCCCCTGAGTACTATGACAGGAAACATATACTCCAGCCTAGTATCTGGAAGAAATACATCATGGATCCTATTTTGTTCAACACAGCATGCGTGCGCACAGTTGGTAAGCAAATGAAAGCAGACCCCTATAGAAAGGTAATTAGGGAAATAGATATGCTGCAGTACTACAAAATCCTAGTTATTTGGATAAATGTATGCATACAGACGCCTTGTGGAAATAGAAAGAATCAGGATCCATTGTCCTAAGGCTTGGAAAAATGCCAGGCCATGCATGAAGTAAATAGGTGTAATTCCATAGCAGTCCTGTCCCTCGGGAAAAAAACAAAGGAAGCCCGACGCTACTCAAGCGTCTTCATCAGAGGAAAAAGTGACACCCTACACGCTACACTCTACACCCTACACAATACACGCTGCTTGCTACACCCTACATGCTACACTCTACACGCTACACGCTAAACCCTACACGGTACACCCTACACCCTACACCCTACACGCTACACGCTACACCCTACACCCTACACCCTACACGCTACATTCTACACGCTACACGCTACACACTATACGCTACACGCTACACGCTACACTCTACACCCTACACGCTACACTCTACACCCTACACGCTACACCCTACACTCTACACGCTACATGCTACACTCTACACCCTACACAATACACGCTACTTGCTACACCCTACATGCTACACTCTACACGCTACACGCTACACGCTACACCCTACACGGTACACCCTACACCCTACACGCTACAATCTACACGCTACACGCTACACACTATACGCTACACGCTAGATGCTACACTCTACACGCTACACGATACACGCTACACCCTACACGCTACACCCTACACTCTACACCCTACAACCTACTCGCTACACGCTACACGCTACACGCTACACCCTACACGCTACACCCTACACTCTACACCCTACACCCTACACGCTACACGCTACACGCTACACCCTACACGCTACACCCTACACTCTACACCCTACACGCTACACGCTACACGTTACACTCTACACCCTACACCCTACACTCTACACCCTACACCCTACTCTCTACACTCTACACTCTACACCCTACACGCTACACTCTACACCCTACACCCTACACGCTGCACGCTACACTCTACACGCTAAACGCTACAGCTTATACCCTACACTCTACACCGTACACCCTACATGCTACACTCTACACCCTACACGCTACACCCTACACCCTACACCCTACATGCTACACCCTACACTCTACACCCTACACCCTACACGCTACACCCTACGCCCTGCACGCCACACACTACACTCTACACGCTACACCCTACACCCTACACTGTACACCCTACACCCTACACGCTACACGCTACACTCTACACGCTACACCCTACACTCTACACCCTACACCCTACACTCTACACCCTACACGCTACATGCTACACTCTACACCCTAGACGCTACACTCTATACCCTACACTCTACACGCTACACCCTACACTCTACACTCTACATGCTACACCCTACACCCTACACTCTACACTCTACATGCTACACGCTACACGCTACATGCTACACGCTACACCCTACACGCTACACGCTACACACTACACGCTACACCCTACACCCTACACCCTACACGCTACACGCTACACTCTACACCCTACACGCTACACCCTACACCCTACACCCTACACGATACACGCTACACTCTACACCCTACACGCTACACCCTACACTCTACACCCTACACGCTACACCCTACACTCTACACCCTACACGCTATACGCTACACTCTACACCCTGCACGCTACACGCTACACCCTACACGCTACACTCTACACCCTACACGCTACACCCTACACTCTACACCCTACACGCTACACGCTACACTCTACACCCTACACGCTACACCCTACACTCCACACCCTACACCCTACATGCTACACGCTACACCCTACACGCTACACATTACACTCTAAACCCTACACTCTACATCCTACACCCTACACTCTACACCCTACACGCTACACTCTACACCCTACACCCTACATGCTACACGCTACACGCTACACTCTACACCCTACACGCTACACGCTACACCCTACTAGCTAAACGCTACAAACTACACGCTACATATTACACTCTACACCCTAGCGTGTAGCGTGTAGGGTGTAGAGTGTAGCGTGTAGGGTGTAGAGTGTAGCGTGTAGGGTGTAGAGTGTAGCATGTAGCGTGTAGGGTGTAGGGTGTAGAGTGTAGAGTGTAGCATGTAGCGTGTAGATTGTAGGGTGTACCGTGTAGGGTGTAGAGTGTAGCATGTAGGGTGTAGGGTGTAGAGTGAAGGGTGTAGCGTGTAGAGTGTAGCGTGTAGCGTGTACGGTGTAGGGTGTAGAGTGTAGGGTGTAGCGTGTAGCGTGTAGCTTGTAGGGTGTAGAGTGTAGCGTGTAGCGTATAGGCTGTAGGGTGTAGGGTGTAGCATGTAGCGTGTAGCGTGTGTAGGGTGTAGGGTGTAGCGTGTAGGGTGTAGAGTGCAGCGTGTAGGGTGTAGAGTGTAGCGTGTAGCGTGTGTAGGGTGTAGGGTGTAGAGTGTAGCGTGTAGCGTGTAGGGTGTAGGGTGTAGGGTGTAGAGTGTAGCGTGTAGGGTGTAGCGTGTAGGGTTTAGGGTGTAGGGTGTAGAGTGTAGGGTGTTGCGTGTAGGGTGTGGAGTGTAGCGTGTAGGGTGTAGCGTGTAGAGTGTAGCGTGTAGCATGTAGGGTGGAGAGTGTAGAGTGTAGGGTGTAGCGTGTAGGGTGTAGAGTGTAGCGTGTAGCGTGCAGGGTGTAGAGTGTAGCGTATAGCGTGTAGGGTGTAGGATGTAGAGTGTAGCGTGTAGGGTGTAGAGTGTAGCGTGTAGAGTGTAGCATGTAGCGTGTAGGGTGTAGGGTGTAGAGTGTAGAGTGTAGCGTGTAGGGTGAAGCATGTAGGGTGTAGGGTGTCGGGTATAGCGTATAGGGTGTAGGGTGTAGAGTGTAGGGTGTAGCGTGTATGGTGTAGAGTGTAGCGTGTAGCGTGTAGAGTGTAGCGTGTAGGGTGTAGCGTGTAGCGTGCAGAGTGTAGCGTGTAGGGTGTAGAGTGTAGCGTGTTGCGTGTAGGGTGTAGAGTGTAGCGTGTAGCGTGTAGAGTGTAGAGTGTAGCGTGTAGGGTGTAGGGTGTAGAGTGTAGCATGTAGGGTGTAGCGTGTAGCATGTAGCGTGTAGCGTGTAGCATGTAGAGTGTAGCGTGTAGGGTGTAGAGTGTAGCGTGTAGGGTGTAGCGTGTAGCGTGTAGCGTGCAGGGTGTAGAGTGTAGCGTATAGCGTGTAGGGTGTAGAGTGTAGGGTGTAGCATGTAGCGTGTAGAGTGTAGCGTGTAGGGTGTAGGGTGTACAGTGTAGGGTGTAGCGTGTAGCATGTAGGGTGTAGGGTGTAGCGTGTAGCGTGTACCGTGTAGCGTATAGAGTGCAGCGTGTAGGGTGTAGAGTGTAGCGTGTAGTGTGTAGCGTGTAGGGTGTAGGGTGTAGCGTGTAGGGTGTAGAGTGTAGCGTGTAGGGTGTAGAGTGTAACATGTAGCGTGTAGGGTGTAGGGCGTAGCGTGTAGCGTGTACCGTGTAGCGTGTAGAGTGTAGTGTGTAGGGTGTAGAGTGTAGCGTGTAGGGTGTAGAGTGTAGCGTGTAGCGTGTAGCGTGTAGCGTGTAGAGTGTAGCGTGTAGGGTGTAGCGTGTAGAGTGTAGTGTGTGGCGTGCAGGGCGTAGGGTGTAGCGTGTAGCGTGTAGGGTGTAGGGTGTAGAGTGTAGGGTGTAGCATGTAGGGTGTAGGGTGTAGGGTATAGCGTGTAGGGTGTAGAGTGTAGTGTGTAGGGTGTACGGTGTAGAGTGTAGGGTATAAGCTGTAGCGTTTAGCGTGTAGAGTGTAGCGTGTAGCGTGTAGCGTGTAGCGTGTAGGGTGTAGAGTGTAGGGTGTAGAGTGTAGCGTGTAGCGTGTAGGGTGTAGGATGTAGCGTGTAGGGTGTAGCATGTAGCGTGTAGCGTGTAGCATGTAGAGTAGGGTGTAGGGTGTAGGGTGTAGAGTGTAGTGTGTAGAGTGTAGAGTGTAGCGTGTAGAGTGTAAAGTGTAGCGTGTAGGGTGTAGCGTGTAGTGTGTAGCGTGTAGCGCGTAGCGTGTAGAGTGTAGGGTATAGAGTGTAGCGTGTAGAGAGTAGGGAGCAGAGTGTAGTGTGTAGCATGTAGGGTGTAGGGTGTACAGTGTAGGGTGTAGGGTGTAGCGTGTAGCGTGTAGAGTGTAGGGAGTAGGGTGTAGGGTGTAGCGTGTAGGGTGTGGAGTGTAGCGTGTAGCGTGTAGGGTGTAGCGTGTAGGGTGTAGCGTGTATCATGTACCGTGTAGCGTGTAGCATGTAGAGTAGGGTGTAGGGTGTAGAGTGTAGCATGTAGGGTGTAGGGTGTAGAGTGTAGGGTGTAGCATGTAGGGTGTAGGGTGTATAGTGTAGGGTGTAGGGTGTAGCGTGTAGCGTGTAGAGTGTAGGGAGTAGGGTGTAGGGTGTAGCGTGTAGGGTGTAGAGTGTGGCTTGTAGCGTGTAGCGTGTAGGGTGTAGCGTGTAGCGTGTAGGGTGTAGCGTGTATCATGTACCGTGTAGCGAGTAGCATGTAGAGTAGGGTGTAGGGTGTAGAGTGTAGCATGTAGGGTGTAGGGTGTAGAGTGTAGGGTGTAGCATGTAGGGTGTAGGGTGTAGCGTGTAGGGTGTAGAGTGTAGCGTGTAGGGTGTACGGTGTAGAGTGTAGGGTATAAGCTGTAGCGTTTAGCGTGTAGAGTGTAGCGTGTAGCGTGTAGGGTGTAGAGTGTAGCGTGTAGCGTGTAGGGTGTAGGGTGAAGCGTGTAGGGTGTAGCATGTAGCGTGTAGCGTGTAGCATGTAGAGTAGGGTGTAGGGTGTAGAGTGTAGCGTGTAGCGTGTAGTGTGTAGCGTGTAGAGTGTAAAGTGTAGCGTGTAGTGTGTAGTGTGTAGCGTGTAGCGCGTAGCGTGTAGAGTGTAGGGTATAGAGTGTAGCGTGTAGAGAGTAGGGAGTAGAGTGTAGAGTGTAGCGTGTAGGGTGTAGAGTGTAGCGAGTAGCGTGTAGTGTGTAGGGTGTAGAGTGTAGGGTGTAGCATGTAGGGTGTAGAGTGTAGCGTGTAGGGTGTAGCGTGTAGCGTGCAGGGTGTAGAGTGTAGCGTATAGCGTGTAGGGTGTAGGGTGTAGCGTGTAGAGTGTAGCGTGTAGCGTGTAGGGTGTAGGGTGTACAGTGTAGCATGTAGAGTGTAGTGTGTAGCGTGTAGAGTGTAGTGTGTGGCGTGCAGGGCATAGGGTGTAGCGTGTAGGGTGTAGGGTGTAGTGTAGGGTGTAGCATGTAGGGTGTAGGGTGTAGCGTGTAGGGTGTAGAGTGTAGCATGTAGGGTGTACGGTGTAGAGTGTAGGGTATAAGCTGTAGCGTTTAGCGTGTAGAGTGTAGCGTGTAGCGTGTAGCGTGTAGGGTGTAGGGTGTAGAGTGTAGAGTGTAGCGTGTAGGGTGTAGAGTGTAGCGTGTAGAGAGTAGGGTGTAGGGTGTAGAGTGTAGGGTGTAGGGTGTAGAGTGTAACGTGTAGCGTGTAGGGTGTAGCGTGTAGGGTGTAGAGTGTAGGGTGTAGCGTGTAGGGTGTAGCGTGTAGCGTGTAGCGTGTAGGGTGTAGGGTGTAGAGTGTAGGGTGTAGCGTGTAGGGTGTAGCGTGTAGCGTGTAGCGTGTAGGGTGTAGGGTGTAGAGTGTAGGGTGTAGCGTGTAGGGTGTAGAGTGTAGCGTCTAGCGTGTAGCGTATAGTGTGCAGCGTGTAGCGTGTAGATTGTAGCGTGTAGGGTGTAGGGTGTAGGGTGTAGCGTGTAGCGTGTAGATTGTAGCGTGTAGGGTGTAGGGTGTAGCGTGTAGCGTGTAGGGTGTAGGGTGTAGGGTGTACCGTGTAGGGTGTAGCGTGTAGCGTGTAGCGTGTAGAGTGTAGCATGTAGGGTGTAGCAAGTAGCGTGTATTGTGTAGGGTGTAGAGTGTAGCATGTAGCGTGTAGAGTGTAGGTTGTAGCGTGTAGGGTGTAGAGTGTAGGGTGTAGAGTGTAGCGTGTAGCGTGTAGGGTGTCACTTTTTCCTCTGATGAAGACGCTTGAGTAGCGTCGATACGCGTGGGGTTCAGGGCTTCCTTTGTTTTTTTCCCAAGGGACAGGACTTGGGTAACTTATCTTTACAACTGCTATGGAATTACACCTATTTACTTCATGCATGGCCTGGCATTTTTCCAAGCCTTAGGACAATGGATCCTGATTCTTTGTATTTCCACAAGGCGTCTGTATGCATACATTTATCCAAATAACTAGGATTTTGTAGTACTGCAGCATATCTATTTCCCTGATTACCTTTCTATAGGGGTCTGCTTTCATTTGCTTACCAACTGTGCGCACGCATGCTGTGTTGAACAAAATAGGATCCATGATGTATTTCTTCCAGATACTAGGCTGGAGTATATGTTTCCTGTCATAGTACTCAGGGGGTCACAGTTGGCAGTAAACAATAGGCTTCTTATATGTAGATTTGACTAAGATTGGTGTACCCGCATACCTAGCAATTTTTTCTCTCTGGTTATTTCTCCTGTCTCACATATGCTGTAAAGTATTAGCTTCCTTCATTCCCTCGGGTAAAATTACTTATGGCCTATTCAGCCATACTAGTGTTTTAAATGTCTTTAAATGTATGTTTTGCCTGGTTCTGTTTGTGGATTACTATTTTTGTACAATAAAATTGACTATTTAACGTGGATCCCATTGGTTTGCATATCCTTTTCTTTTTGTGTTTAGTGTGTAGCGTGTAGCTTAACCCTACACGCTAAACGCTACACGCTACACTCTACACCCTACACGCTACACCCTACACTCTACACCGCACACTCTACACGCTACACTCTACACCCTACACCCTACACGCTACACGCTACACTCTACACCCTACACGCTACACGCTACACTCTACACTCTACACGCTACACGCTACACTCTACACCCTACACTCTACACGCTACACGCTACACGCTACACCCTACACTCTACACGCTACACGCTACACTCTACACGCTACACGCTACATGCTACACTCTACACTCTACACCCTACACCCTACACGCTACACGCTATACTCTACACCCTACACGCTACACTCTACACGCTACACGCTACACTCTACACTCTACACGCTACACGCTACACTCTACACCCTACACGCAACACGCTACACTCTATACCCTACATGCTACACTCTGCACGCTACACGCTACACTCTACACCCTACACGCTACACTCTACACCCTACACGCTACACGCTACACCCTACACGCTAAACGCTACAGCTTATACCCTACACTCTACACCGTACACCCTACACGCTACACTCTACACCCTACATGCTACACCCTACACCCTACACCCTACATGCTACACCCTACACTCTACACCCTACACCCTACACACTACACGCTACACCCTACACCCTACACGCTACACTCTACACGCTACACGCTACACTCTACACCCTACATGCAACACCCTACACGCTACACTCTACTCGCTACACTCTACACCCTACACGCTACACTCTACACCCTACTCTCTACACGCTACACGCTACACTCTATACCCTACACTCTACACGCTACACCCTACACCCTACACTCTACATGCTACACCCTACACCCTACACTCTACATGCTACACTCAACACCCTACACGCTACACCCTACACCCTACACCCTACACGCTACACGCTACACTCAACACCCTACACGCTACACCCTACACCCTACACCCTACACGCTACACGCTACACTCTACACTCTACCCCCTACATGCTACACCCTACACTCTACACCCTACACGCAACACGCTACACTCTACACCCTACACCCTACACGCTACACGCTACACCCTACACGCTACACGTTACACTCTACACCCTACACGCTACACTCTACACCCTGCACCCTACACGCTACACGCTACACCCTACATGCTACACGCTACACAATACACGCTACACGTTACACTCTACACCCTACACTCTACACCCTACACTCTACACGCTACACTCTACACCCTACACTCTACACGCTACACGCTACACCCTACACCCTACACGCTACAATCTACACCCTACACGCTACACCCTACACTCTACACCCTACACCCTACACGCTACACACTATACTCTACACCCTACACGCTACACCCTACACGCAACACGCTACACTCTACACCCTACACGCTACACTCTGCACGCTACACGCTAGACCCTACACCCTACACGCTACACTCTACACGCTACACTCTACACCATACACGCTACACCCTACACTCTATACCCTACACGCTATACCCGACACCCTACACCCTGCATGCTTCACACTACACGCTACACTCTACACTATACACTCTACACCCTACACGCTACACGCTACACTCTACACCCTACAAGCTACACGCTACACCCTACACTCTACACCCTACACCGTACACGCTACACGCTACACTCTACACGCTACACCCTTCACTCTACACCCTACACCCTACATGCTACACTCTACACCCTACACGGTACACCCTACAATCTACACGCTACATGCTACACTCTACGCTCTACACCCTACACCCTACACGCTACATGCTACACTCTACACCCTACACGCTACACTCTACACCCTACACGCTACATGCTACACTCTACACCATACACCCTACGCGCTACATGCTACACGCTACACTCTACACCCTACACGCTACACGCTAGGGTGTAGAGTGTAATATGTAGCGTGTAGTTTGTAGCGTTTAGCTTGTAGGGTGTAGCGTGTAGGGTGTAGAGTGTAGTGTGTAGCGTGTAGCATGTAGGGTGTAGGGTGTAGAGTGTAGAGTGTAGCGTGTAGGGTGTAGAGTGTAGGGTGTAGGATGTAGAGTGTAGGGTTTAGAGTGTAATGTGTAGCGTGTAGGGTGTAGCGTGTAGCATGTAGGGTGTAGGGTGTGGAGTGTAGGGTGTAGCGTGTAGGGTGTAGAGTGTAGCGTGTAGCGTGTAGAGTGTAGGGTGTAGCGTGTAGGGTGTAGAGTGTAGCGTGTAGGGTGTAGCGTGTAGCGTGCAGGGTGTAGAGTGTAGCGTATAGCGTGTAGGGTGTAGGGTGTAGAGTGTAGAGTGTAGCGTGCAGAGTGTAGCATGCAGGGTGTAGGGTGTAGCGTGTAGAATGCAGAGTGTAGCGTGTAGGGTGTAGAGTGTAGCGTGTAGGGTGTAGAGTATAGCGTGTAGCGTGTAGGGTGTAGGGTGTAGAGTGTAGAGTGTAGCGTGTAGCATGCAGAGTGTAGCATGCAGGGTGGAGGGTGTAGCGTGTAGAATGCAGAGTGTAGCGTGTAGGGTGTAGAGTGTAGCGTGTTGCGTGTAGGGTGTAGAGTGTAGCGTGTAGCGTGTAGAGTGTAGCGTGTACCGTGTAGCGTGTAGAGTGTAGCGTGTAGGGTGTATAGCGTGTAGCGTGTAGGGTGTAGGGTGTAGAGTGTAGAGTGTAGCGTGTAGCGTGTAGAGTGTAGCGTGTAGCGTGTAGCGTGTAGAGTGTATGGTGTAGCGTGTAGGGTGTAGAGTGTCGGGTGTAGCGTGTAGGGTGTAGGGTGTAGAGTGTAGGGTGTAGCGTGTATGGTGTAGAGTGTAGCGTGTAGCGTGCAGAGTATAGCGTGTAGGGTGTAGCGTGTAGCGTGCAGAGTGTAGCGTGTAGGGTGTAGAGTGTAGCGTGTTGCGTGTAGGGTGTAGAGTGTAGCGTGTAGCGTGTAGAGTGTAGAGTGTAGCATGTAGCGTGTAGAGTGTAGCGTGTAGGGTGTAGAGTATAGCGTGTAGCGTGTAGGGTGTAGGGTGTAGAGTGTAGAGTGTAGCATGTAGCGTGTAGCGTGTAGAGTGTAGCGTGTAGCGTGTAGAGTGTAGGGTGTAGCGTGTAGCGTGTAGCGTGTAGAGTGTAGGGTGTAGAGTGTAGCGTGTAGCGTGTAGGGTGTAGGGTGTAGAGTGTAGCGTGTAGCGTGTAGAGTGTACGGTGTAGAGTGTAGGGTGTAGCGTGTAGGGTGTACACCCGACACTCTACACCCTACACGCTACACCCTACACTCTACACGCTACACGCTACACGCTACACTCTACACGCTACATGCTACACTCTACACCCTACACGCTACATTCTACACCCTACACGCTACATGCTACACTCTACACCATACACCCTACACGCTACATGCTACACGCTACACTCTACACCCTACACGCTATACGCTAGGGTGTAGAGTGTAATATGTAGCGTGTAGTTTGTAGCGTTTAGCTTGTAGGGTGTAGCGTGTAGCGTGTAGGGTGTAGAGTGTAGTGTGTAGCGTGTAGCATGTAGGGTGTAGGGTGTAGAGTGTAGAGTGCAGCGTGTAGGGTGTAGAGTGTAGGGTGTAGGATGTAGAGTGTAGGGTTTAGAGTGTAATGTGTAGCGTGTAGGGTGTAGCGTGTAGCATGTAGGGTGTAGGGTGTGGAGTGTAGGGTGTAGCGTGTAGGGTGTAGAGTGTAGCGTGTAGCGTGTAGAGTGTAGGGTGTAGCGTGTAGGGTGTAGAGTGTAGCGTGTAGGGTGTAGCGTGTAGCGTGCAGAGTGTAGCATGCAGGGTGTAGGGTGTAGCGTGTAGAATGCAGAGTGTAGCGTGTAGGGTGTAGAGTGTAGCGTGTAGGGTGTAGAGTATAGCGTGTAGCGTGTAGGGTGTAGGGTGTAGAGTGTAGAGTGTAGCGTGTAGCATGCAGAGTGTAGCATGCAGGGTGTAGGGTGTAGCGTGTAGAATGCAGAGTGTAGCGTGTAGGGTGTAGAGTGTAGCGTGTTGCGTGTAGGGTGTAGAGTGTAGCGTGTAGCGTGTAGAGTGTAGCGTGTAGCGTGTAGCGTGTAGAGTGTAGCGTGTAGGGTGTATAGCGTGTAGCGTGTAGGGTGTATGGTGTAGAGTGTAGAGTGTAGCGTGTAGCGTGTAGAGTGTAGGGTGTAGCGTGTAGGGTGTAGAGTGTAGGGTGTAGCGAGTAGGGTGTAGCGTGTAGCGTGTAGCGTGTAGGGTGTAGGGTGTAGGGTGTAGCGTGTAGGGTGTAGAGTGTAGCGTGTAGGGTGTAGGCTGTAGGGTGTAGCGTGTAGTGTGTAGAGTGTAGCGTGTAGCGTGTAGGGTGTAGCGTGTAGCATGTATCGTGTAGCGTGTAGCATGTAGAGTGTAGGGTGTAGGCTGTACGGTGTAGCATGTAGAGTGTAGGGTGTAGGCTGTAGCGTGTAGAGTGTAGAGTGTAGCGTGTAGAGAGTAGGGTGTAGAGTGTAGAGTGTAGCGTGTAGGGTGTAGAGTGTAGCGTGTAGAGCGTATTGTGTAGAATGTAGAGTGTAGCATGTAGCGTGTAGAGTGTAGGGTGTAGAGTGTAGCGTGTAGAGTGTAGCGTGTAGGGTGTAGCGTGTCGGGTGTAGGGTGTAGGGTGTAGCGTGTAGTTTGTAGGGTGTAGGGTGTTGCGTGTAGGGTGTAGAGTGTAGCGTGTAGCGTGTAGAGTGTAGCGTGTAGGGTGTAGGGTGTAGCGTGTAGTGTGTAGGGTGTAGGTTGTAGAGTGTAGGGTGTAGCATGTAGGGTGTAGGGTGTAGGGTGTAGCATGTAGGGTGTAGAGTGTAGCGTGTAGGGTGTACGGTGTAGAGTGTAGGGTATAAGCTGTAGCGTTTAGCGTGTAGGGTGTAGCGTGTAGCGTGTAGGGTGTAGAGTGTAGCGTGTAGGGTGTAGAGTACAGCATGTAGAGAGTAGGGTGTAGGGTGTAGGGTGTAGAGTGTAACGTGTAGCGTGTAGGGTGTAGCATGTAGCGTGTAGGGTGTAGAGTGTAGGGTGAAGGGTGTAGCGTGTAGCGTGTAGCGTGTAGGGTGTAGGGTGTAGATTGTAGCGTGTAGGGTGTAGCATGTAGCGTGTAGGGTGTAGGGTGTAGAGTGTAGAGTGTAGCGTGTAGGGTGAAGCATGTAGGGTGTAGGGTGTCGGGTGTAGCGTGTAGGGTGTAGGGTGTAGAGCGTAGGGTGTAGCGTGTATGGTGTAGAGTGTAGCGTGTAGCGTGCAGAGTATAGCGTGTAGGGTGTAGCGTGTAGCGTGCAGAGTGTAGCGTGTAGGGTGTAGAGTGTAGCGTGTTGCGTGTAGGGTGTAGAGTGTAGCGTGTAGCGTGTAGAGTGTAGAGTGTAGCATGTAGCGTGTAGAGTGTAGCGTGTAGGGTGTAGAGTATAGCGTGTAGCGTGTAGGGTGTAGGGTGTAGAGTGTAGAGTGTAGCATGTAGCGTGTAGCGTGTAGAGTGTAGCGTGTAGCGTGTAGAGTGTAGGGTGTAGCGTGTAGCGTGTAGCGTGTAGAGTGTAGGGTGTAGCGTGTAGCGTGTAGGGTGTAGGGTGTAGAGTGTAGCGTGTAGCGTGTAGAGTGTACGGTGTAGAGTGTAGGGTGTAGCGTGTAGGGTGTAGAGTGTAGCGTGTAGCGTGTAGCGTGTAGGGTTAAGTTACACGCTACACACTAAACACAAAAAGAAAAGGATATGCAAACCAATGGGATCCACGTTAAATAGTCAATTTTATTGTACAAAAATAGTAATCCACAAACAGAACCAGGCAAATCATACATTTAAAAACATTTAAAACACTAGTATGGCTGAATAGGCCATAAGTAATTTTACCCGAGGGAATGAAGGAAGCTAATACTTTACAGCATATGTGAGACAGGAGAAATAACCAGAGAGAAAAAATTGCTAGGTATGCGGGTACACCAATCTTGGTCAAATCTACATATAAGAAGCCTATTGTTTACTGCCAACTGTGACCCCCTGAGTACTATGACAGGAAACATATACTCCAGCCTAGTATCTGGAAGAAATACATCATGGATCCTATTTTGTTCAACACAGCATGCGTGCGCACAGTTGGTAAGCAAATGAAAGCAGACCCCTATAGAAAGGTAATTAGGGAAATAGATATGCTGCAGTACTACAAAATCCTAGTTATTTGGATAAATGTATGCATACAGACGCCTTGTGGAAATAGAAAGAATCAGGATCCATTGTCCTAAGGCTTGGAAAAATGCCAGGCCATGCATGAAGTAAATAGGTGTAATTCCATAGCAGTCCTGTCCCTCGGGAAAAAAACAAAGGAAGCCCGACGCTACTCAAGCGTCTTCATCAGAGGAAAAAGTGACACCCTACACGCTACACTCTACACCCTACACAATACACGCTGCTTGCTACACCCTACATGCTACACTCTACACGCTACACGCTAAACCCTACACGGTACACCCTACACCCTACACCCTACACGCTACACGCTACACCCTACACCCTACACCCTACACGCTACATTCTACACGCTACACGCTACACACTATACGCTACACGCTACACGCTACACTCTACACCCTACACGCTACACTCTACACCCTACACGCTACACCCTACACTCTACACGCTACATGCTACACTCTACACCCTACACAATACACGCTACTTGCTACACCCTACATGCTACACTCTACACGCTACACGCTACACGCTACACCCTACACGGTACACCCTACACCCTACACGCTACAATCTACACGCTACACGCTACACACTATACGCTACACGCTAGATGCTACACTCTACACGCTACACGATACACGCTACACCCTACACGCTACACCCTACACTCTACACCCTACAACCTACTCGCTACACGCTACACGCTACACGCTACACCCTACACGCTACACCCTACACTCTACACCCTACACCCTACACGCTACACGCTACACGCTACACCCTACACGCTACACCCTACACTCTACACCCTACACGCTACACGCTACACGTTACACTCTACACCCTACACCCTACACTCTACACCCTACACCCTACTCTCTACACTCTACACTCTACACCCTACACGCTACACTCTACACCCTACACCCTACACGCTGCACGCTACACTCTACACGCTAAACGCTACAGCTTATACCCTACACTCTACACCGTACACCCTACATGCTACACTCTACACCCTACACGCTACACCCTACACCCTACACCCTACATGCTACACCCTACACTCTACACCCTACACCCTACACGCTACACCCTACGCCCTGCACGCCACACACTACACTCTACACGCTACACCCTACACCCTACACTGTACACCCTACACCCTACACGCTACACGCTACACTCTACACGCTACACCCTACACTCTACACCCTACACCCTACACTCTACACCCTACACGCTACATGCTACACTCTACACCCTAGACGCTACACTCTATACCCTACACTCTACACGCTACACCCTACACTCTACACTCTACATGCTACACCCTACACCCTACACTCTACACTCTACATGCTACACGCTACACGCTACATGCTACACGCTACACCCTACACGCTACACGCTACACACTACACGCTACACCCTACACCCTACACCCTACACGCTACACGCTACACTCTACACCCTACACGCTACACCCTACACCCTACACGATACACGCTACACTCTACACCCTACACGCTACACCCTACACTCTACACCCTACACGCTACACCCTACACTCTACACCCTACACGCTATACGCTACACTCTACACCCTGCACGCTACACGCTACACCCTACACGCTACACTCTACACCCTACACGCTACACCCTACACTCTACACCCTACACGCTACACGCTACACTCTACACCCTACACGCTACACCCTACACTCCACACCCTACACCCTACATGCTACACGCTACACCCTACACGCTACACATTACACTCTAAACCCTACACTCTACATCCTACACCCTACACTCTACACCCTACACGCTACACTCTACACCCTACACCCTACATGCTACACGCTACACGCTACACTCTACACCCTACACGCTACACGCTACACCCTACTAGCTAAACGCTACAAACTACACGCTACATATTACACTCTACACCCTAGCGTGTAGCGTGTAGGGTGTAGAGTGTAGCGTGTAGGGTGTAGAGTGTAGCGTGTAGGGTGTAGAGTGTAGCATGTAGCGTGTAGGGTGTAGGGTGTAGAGTGTAGAGTGTAGCATGTAGCGTGTAGATTGTAGGGTGTACCGTGTAGGGTGTAGAGTGTAGCATGTAGGGTGTAGGGTGTAGAGTGAAGGGTGTAGCGTGTAGAGTGTAGCGTGTAGCGTGTACGGTGTAGGGTGTAGAGTGTAGGGTGTAGCGTGTAGCGTGTAGCTTGTAGGGTGTAGAGTGTAGCGTGTAGCGTATAGGCTGTAGGGTGTAGGGTGTAGCATGTAGCGTGTAGCGTGTGTAGGGTGTAGGGTGTAGCGTGTAGGGTGTAGAGTGCAGCGTGTAGGGTGTAGAGTGTAGCGTGTAGCGTGTGTAGGGTGTAGGGTGTAGAGTGTAGCGTGTAGCGTGTAGGGTGTAGGGTGTAGGGTGTAGAGTGTAGCGTGTAGGGTGTAGCGTGTAGGGTTTAGGGTGTAGGGTGTAGAGTGTAGGGTGTTGCGTGTAGGGTGTGGAGTGTAGCGTGTAGGGTGTAGCGTGTAGAGTGTAGCGTGTAGCATGTAGGGTGGAGAGTGTAGAGTGTAGGGTGTAGCGTGTAGGGTGTAGAGTGTAGCGTGTAGCGTGCAGGGTGTAGAGTGTAGCGTATAGCGTGTAGGGTGTAGGATGTAGAGTGTAGCGTGTAGGGTGTAGAGTGTAGCGTGTAGAGTGTAGCATGTAGCGTGTAGGGTGTAGGGTGTAGAGTGTAGAGTGTAGCGTGTAGGGTGAAGCATGTAGGGTGTAGGGTGTCGGGTATAGCGTGTAGGGTGTAGGGTGTAGAGTGTAGGGTGTAGCGTGTATGGTGTAGAGTGTAGCGTGTAGCGTGTAGAGTGTAGCGTGTAGGGTGTAGCGTGTAGCGTGCAGAGTGTAGCGTGTAGGGTGTAGAGTGTAGCGTGTTGCGTGTAGGGTGTAGAGTGTAGCGTGTAGCGTGTAGAGTGTAGAGTGTAGCGTGTAGGGTGTAGGGTGTAGAGTGTAGCATGTAGGGTGTAGCGTGTAGCATGTAGCGTGTAGCGTGTAGCATGTAGAGTGTAGCGTGTAGGGTGTAGAGTGTAGCGTGTAGGGTGTAGCGTGTAGCGTGTAGCGTGCAGGGTGTAGAGTGTAGCGTATAGCGTGTAGGGTGTAGAGTGTAGGGTGTAGCATGTAGCGTGTAGAGTGTAGCGTGTAGGGTGTAGGGTGTACAGTGTAGGGTGTAGCGTGTAGCATGTAGGGTGTAGGGTGTAGCGTGTAGCGTGTACCGTGTAGCGTATAGAGTGCAGCGTGTAGGGTGTAGAGTGTAGCGTGTAGTGTGTAGCGTGTAGGGTGTAGGGTGTAGCGTGTAGGGTGTAGAGTGTAGCGTGTAGGGTGTAGAGTGTAACATGTAGCGTGTAGGGTGTAGGGCGTAGCGTGTAGCGTGTACCGTGTAGCGTGTAGAGTGTAGTGTGTAGGGTGTAGAGTGTAGCGTGTAGGGTGTAGAGTGTAGCGTGTAGCGTGTAGCGTGTAGCGTGTAGAGTGTAGCGTGTAGGGTGTAGCGTGTAGAGTGTAGTGTGTGGCGTGCAGGGCGTAGGGTGTAGCGTGTAGCGTGTAGGGTGTAGGGTGTAGAGTGTAGGGTGTAGCATGTAGGGTGTAGGGTGTAGGGTATAGCGTGTAGGGTGTAGAGTGTAGTGTGTAGGGTGTACGGTGTAGAGTGTAGGGTATAAGCTGTAGCGTTTAGCGTGTAGAGTGTAGCGTGTAGCGTGTAGCGTGTAGCGTGTAGGGTGTAGAGTGTAGGGTGTAGAGTGTAGCGTGTAGCGTGTAGGGTGTAGGATGTAGCGTGTAGGGTGTAGCATGTAGCGTGTAGCGTGTAGCATGTAGAGTAGGGTGTAGGGTGTAGGGTGTAGAGTGTAGTGTGTAGAGTGTAGAGTGTAGCGTGTAGAGTGTAAAGTGTAGCGTGTAGGGTGTAGCGTGTAGTGTGTAGCGTGTAGCGCGTAGCGTGTAGAGTGTAGGGTATAGAGTGTAGCGTGTAGAGAGTAGGGAGCAGAGTGTAGTGTGTAGCATGTAGGGTGTAGGGTGTACAGTGTAGGGTGTAGGGTGTAGCGTGTAGCGTGTAGAGTGTAGGGAGTAGGGTGTAGGGTGTAGCGTGTAGGGTGTGGAGTGTAGCGTGTAGCGTGTAGGGTGTAGCGTGTAGGGTGTAGCGTGTATCATGTACCGTGTAGCGTGTAGCATGTAGAGTAGGGTGTAGGGTGTAGAGTGTAGCATGTAGGGTGTAGGGTGTAGAGTGTAGGGTGTAGCATGTAGGGTGTAGGGTGTATAGTGTAGGGTGTAGGGTGTAGCGTGTAGCGTGTAGAGTGTAGGGAGTAGGGTGTAGGGTGTAGCGTGTAGGGTGTAGAGTGTGGCTTGTAGCGTGTAGCGTGTAGGGTGTAGCGTGTAGCGTGTAGGGTGTAGCGTGTATCATGTACCGTGTAGCGAGTAGCATGTAGAGTAGGGTGTAGGGTGTAGAGTGTAGCATGTAGGGTGTAGGGTGTAGAGTGTAGGGTGTAGCATGTAGGGTGTAGGGTGTAGCGTGTAGGGTGTAGAGTGTAGCGTGTAGGGTGTACGGTGTAGAGTGTAGGGTATAAGCTGTAGCGTTTAGCGTGTAGAGTGTAGCGTGTAGCGTGTAGGGTGTAGAGTGTAGCGTGTAGCGTGTAGGGTGTAGGGTGAAGCGTGTAGGGTGTAGCATGTAGCGTGTAGCGTGTAGCATGTAGAGTAGGGTGTAGGGTGTAGAGTGTAGCGTGTAGCGTGTAGTGTGTAGCGTGTAGAGTGTAAAGTGTAGCGTGTAGTGTGTAGTGTGTAGCGTGTAGCGCGTAGCGTGTAGAGTGTAGGGTATAGAGTGTAGCGTGTAGAGAGTAGGGAGTAGAGTGTAGAGTGTAGCGTGTAGGGTGTAGAGTGTAGCGAGTAGCGTGTAGTGTGTAGGGTGTAGAGTGTAGGGTGTAGCATGTAGGGTGTAGAGTGTAGCGTGTAGGGTGTAGCGTGTAGCGTGCAGGGTGTAGAGTGTAGCGTATAGCGTGTAGGGTGTAGGGTGTAGCGTGTAGAGTGTAGCGTGTAGCGTGTAGGGTGTAGGGTGTACAGTGTAGCGTGTAGAGTGTAGTGTGTAGCGTGTAGAGTGTAGTGTGTGGCGTGCAGGGCATAGGGTGTAGCGTGTAGGGTGTAGGGTGTAGTGTAGGGTGTAGCATGTAGGGTGTAGGGTGTAGCGTGTAGGGTGTAGAGTGTAGCATGTAGGGTGTACGGTGTAGAGTGTAGGGTATAAGCTGTAGCGTTTAGCGTGTAGAGTGTAGCGTGTAGCGTGTAGCGTGTAGGGTGTAGGGTGTAGAGTGTAGAGTGTAGCGTGTAGGGTGTAGAGTGTAGCGTGTAGAGAGTAGGGTGTAGGGTGTAGAGTGTAGGGTGTAGGGTGTAGAGTGTAACGTGTAGCGTGTAGGGTGTAGCGTGTAGGGTGTAGAGTGTAGGGTGTAGCGTGTAGGGTGTAGCGTGTAGCGTGTAGCGTGTAGGGTGTAGGGTGTAGAGTGTAGGGTGTAGCGTGTAGGGTGTAGCGTGTAGCGTGTAGCGTGTAGGGTGTAGGGTGTAGAGTGTAGGGTGTAGCGTGTAGGGTGTAGAGTGTAGCGTCTAGCGTGTAGCGTATAGTGTGCAGCGTGTAGCGTGTAGATTGTAGCGTGTAGGGTGTAGGGTGTAGGGTGTAGCGTGTAGCGTGTAGATTGTAGCGTGTAGGGTGTAGGGTGTAGCGTGTAGCGTGTAGGGTGTAGGGTGTAGGGTGTACCGTGTAGGGTGTAGCGTGTAGCGTGTAGCGTGTAGAGTGTAGCATGTAGGGTGTAGCAAGTAGCGTGTATTGTGTAGGGTGTAGAGTGTAGCATGTAGCGTGTAGAGTGTAGGTTGTAGCGTGTAGGGTGTAGAGTGTAGGGTGTAGAGTGTAGCGTGTAGCGTGTAGGGTGTCACTTTTTCCTCTGATGAAGACGCTTGAGTAGCGTCGATACGCGTGGGGTTCAGGGCTTCCTTTGTTTTTTTCCCAAGGGACAGGACTTGGGTAACTTATCTTTACAACTGCTATGGAATTACACCTATTTACTTCATGCATGGCCTGGCATTTTTCCAAGCCTTAGGACAATGGATCCTGATTCTTTGTATTTCCACAAGGCGTCTGTATGCATACATTTATCCAAATAACTAGGATTTTGTAGTACTGCAGCATATCTATTTCCCTGATTACCTTTCTATAGGGGTCTGCTTTCATTTGCTTACCAACTGTGCGCACGCATGCTGTGTTGAACAAAATAGGATCCATGATGTATTTCTTCCAGATACTAGGCTGGAGTATATGTTTCCTGTCATAGTACTCAGGGGGTCACAGTTGGCAGTAAACAATAGGCTTCTTATATGTAGATTTGACTAAGATTGGTGTACCCGCATACCTAGCAATTTTTTCTCTCTGGTTATTTCTCCTGTCTCACATATGCTGTAAAGTATTAGCTTCCTTCATTCCCTCGGGTAAAATTACTTATGGCCTATTCAGCCATACTAGTGTTTTAAATGTCTTTAAATGTATGTTTTGCCTGGTTCTGTTTGTGGATTACTATTTTTGTACAATAAAATTGACTATTTAACGTGGATCCCATTGGTTTGCATATCCTTTTCTTTTTGTGTTTAGTGTGTAGCGTGTAGCTTAACCCTACACGCTAAACGCTACACGCTACACTCTACACCCTACACGCTACACCCTACACTCTACACCGCACACTCTACACGCTACACTCTACACCCTACACCCTACACGCTACACGCTACACTCTACACCCTACACGCTACACGCTACACTCTACACTCTACACGCTACACGCTACACTCTACACCCTACACTCTACACGCTACACGCTACACGCTACACCCTACACTCTACACGCTACACGCTACACTCTACACGCTACACGCTACATGCTACACTCTACACTCTACACCCTACACCCTACACGCTACACGCTATACTCTACACCCTACACGCTACACTCTACACGCTACACGCTACACTCTACACTCTACACGCTACACGCTACACTCTACACCCTACACGCAACACGCTACACTCTATACCCTACATGCTACACTCTGCACGCTACACGCTACACTCTACACCCTACACGCTACACTCTACACCCTACACGCTACACGCTACACCCTACACGCTAAACGCTACAGCTTATACCCTACACTCTACACCGTACACCCTACACGCTACACTCTACACCCTACATGCTACACCCTACACCCTACACCCTACATGCTACACCCTACACTCTACACCCTACACCCTACACACTACACGCTACACCCTACACCCTACACGCTACACTCTACACGCTACACGCTACACTCTACACCCTACATGCAACACCCTACACGCTACACTCTACTCGCTACACTCTACACCCTACACGCTACACTCTACACCCTACTCTCTACACGCTACACGCTACACTCTATACCCTACACTCTACACGCTACACCCTACACCCTACACTCTACATGCTACACCCTACACCCTACACTCTACATGCTACACTCAACACCCTACACGCTACACCCTACACCCTACACCCTACACGCTACACGCTACACTCAACACCCTACACGCTACACCCTACACCCTACACCCTACACGCTACACGCTACACTCTACACTCTACCCCCTACATGCTACACCCTACACTCTACACCCTACACGCAACACGCTACACTCTACACCCTACACCCTACACGCTACACGCTACACCCTACACGCTACACGTTACACTCTACACCCTACACGCTACACTCTACACCCTGCACCCTACACGCTACACGCTACACCCTACATGCTACACGCTACACAATACACGCTACACGTTACACTCTACACCCTACACTCTACACCCTACACTCTACACGCTACACTCTACACCCTACACTCTACACGCTACACGCTACACCCTACACCCTACACGCTACAATCTACACCCTACACGCTACACCCTACACTCTACACCCTACACCCTACACGCTACACACTATACTCTACACCCTACACGCTACACCCTACACGCAACACGCTACACTCTACACCCTACACGCTACACTCTGCACGCTACACGCTAGACCCTACACCCTACACGCTACACTCTACACGCTACACTCTACACCATACACGCTACACCCTACACTCTATACCCTACACGCTATACCCGACACCCTACACCCTGCATGCTTCACACTACACGCTACACTCTACACTATACACCCTACACCCTACACGCTACATGCTACACCCTACACGCTACACTCTACACCCTACACCCTACACGCTACACACTACACGCTACACACTACACCCTACACACTACACGTTACACTCTACACCCTACACTCTGCACTCTACACCCTACACCCTACACGCTACACGCTACAATCTACACCCTACACGCTACACGCTACACCCTACACCCTACACCCTACACGCTACAATCTACACGCTACACGCTACACCCTATACGCTAGACGCTACACTCTACACGCTACACGATACACGCTACACCCTACACACTACACCCTACACTCTACACCCTACACCCTACACGCTACACGCTACACCCTACACGCTACACCCTACACTCTACACCCTACACCCTACACGCTACACGCTACACCCTACACGCTACACGTTACACTCTACACCCTACACCCTACACTCTACACCCTACACCCTACTCTCTACACGCTATATTCTACACCCTACACGCTACACTCTACACCCTACACGCTACACTCTACACCCTAGACGCTACACTCTATACCCTACACTCTACACGCTACACCCTACACCCTACACTCTACATGCTACACCCTACACCCTACACCCTACACTCTACATGCTACACGCTACACGCTACATGCTACACGCTACACCCTACACGCTACACACTACACACTACACGCTACACCCTACACCCTACACCCTACACGCTACACGCTACACTCTACACCCTACACGCTACACCCTACACCCTACACCCTACACGCTACATGCTACACGCTACACGCTACACACTACACGCTACTCGCTACACTCTACACCGTACACGCTACACGCTACACTCTACACGCTACACCCTTCACTCTACACCCTACATGCTACACTCTACACCCTACACGGTACACCCTACAATCTACACGCTACATGCTACACTCTACGCTCTACACCCTACACCCTACACGCTACATGCTACACTCTACACCCTACACGCTACACTCTACACCCTACACGCTACATGCTACACTCTACACCATACACCCTACACGCTACATGCTACAGGCTACACTCTACACCCTACACGCTACACGCTAGGGTGTAGAGTGTAATATGTAGCGTGTAGTTTGTAGCGTTTAGCTTGTAGGGTGTAGCGTGTAGCGTGTAGGGTGTAGAGTGTAGTGTGTAGCGTGTAGCATGTAGGGTGTAGGGTGTAGAGTGTAGAGTGTAGCGTCTAGGGTGTAGAGTGTAGGGTGTAGGATGTAGAGTGTAGGGTTTAGAGTGTAATGTGTAGCGTGTAGGGTGTAGCGTGTAGCATGTAGGGTGTAGGGTGTGGAGTGTAGGGTGTAGCGTGTAGGGTGTAGAGTGTAGCGTGTAGCGTGTAGAGTGTAGGGTGTAGCGTGTAGGGTGTAGAGTGTAGCGTGTAGGGTGTAGCGTGTAGCGTGCAGGGTGTAGAGTGTAGCGTATAGCGTGTAGGGTGTAGGGTGTAGAGTGTAGAGTGTAGCGTGCAGAGTGTAGCATGCAGGGTGTAGGGTGTAGCGTGTAGAATGCAGAGTGTAGCGTGTAGGGTGTAGAGTGTAGCGTGTAGGGTGTAGAGTATAGCGTGTAGCGTGTAGGGTGTAGGGTGTAGAGTGTAGAGTGTAGCGTGTAGCATGCAGAGTGTAGCATGCAGGGTGGAGGGTGTAGCGTGTAGAATGCAGAGTGTAGCGTGTAGGGTGTAGAGTGTAGCGTGTTGCGTGTAGGGTGTAGAGTGTAGCGTGTAGCGTGTAGAGTGTAGCGTGTAGCGTGTAGCGTGTAGAGTGTAGCGTGTAGGGTGTATAGCGTGTAGCGTGTAGGGTGTAGGGTGTAGAGTGTAGAGTGTAGCGTGTAGCGTGTAGAGTGTAGCGTGTAGCGTGTAGCGTGTAGAGTGTAGGGTGTAGCGTGTAGGGTGTAGAGTGTCGGGTGTAGCGTGTAGGGTGTAGGGTGTAGAGTGTAGGGTGTAGCGTGTATGGTGTAGAGTGTAGCGTGTAGCGTGCAGAGTATAGCGTGTAGGGTGTAGCGTGTAGCGTGTAGAGTGTAGCGTGTAGGGTGTAGAGTGTAGCGTGTTGCGTGTAGGGTGTAGAGTGTAGCGTGTAGTGTGTAGAGTGTAGAGTGTAGCGTGTAGCGTGTAGCGTGTAGGGTGTAGGGTGAAGCGTGTAGGGTGTAGCATGTAGCGTGTAGCATGTAGAGTAGGGTGTAGGGTGTAGAGTGTAGCGTGTAGCGTGTAGTGTGTAGCGTGTAGAGTGTAAAGTGTAGCGTGTAGTGTGTAGTGTGTAGCGTGTAGCGCGTAGCGTGTAGAGTGTAGGGTATAGAGTGTAGCGTGTAGAGAGTAGGGAGTAGAGTGTAGAGTGTAGCGTGTAGGGTGTAGAGTGTAGCGAGTAGCGTGTAGTGTGTAGGGTGTAGAGTGTAGGGTGTAGCATGTAGGGTGTAGAGTGTAGCGTGTAGGGTGTAGCGTGTAGCGTGCAGGGTGTAGAGTGTAGCGTATAGCGTGTAGGGTGTAGGGTGTAGCGTGTAGAGTGTAGCGTGTAGCGTGTAGGGTGTAGGGTGTACAGTGTAGCGTGTAGAGTGTAGTGTGTAGCGTGTAGAGTGTAGTGTGTGGCGTGCAGGGCATAGGGTGTAGCGTGTAGGGTGTAGGGTGTAGTGTAGGGTGTAGCATGTAGGGTGTAGGGTGTAGCGTGTAGGGTGTAGAGTGTAGCATGTAGGGTGTACGGTGTAGAGTGTAGGGTATAAGCTGTAGCGTTTAGCGTGTAGAGTGTAGCGTGTAGCGTGTAGCGTGTAGGGTGTAGGGTGTAGAGTGTAGAGTGTAGCGTGTAGGGTGTAGAGTGTAGCGTGTAGAGAGTAGGGTGTAGGGTGTAGAGTGTAGGGTGTAGGGTGTAGAGTGTAACGTGTAGCGTGTAGGGTGTAGCGTGTAGGGTGTAGAGTGTAGGGTGTAGCGTGTAGGGTGTAGCGTGTAGCGTGTAGCGTGTAGGGTGTAGGGTGTAGAGTGTAGGGTGTAGCGTGTAGGGTGTAGCGTGTAGCGTGTAGCGTGTAGGGTGTAGGGTGTAGAGTGTAGGGTGTAGCGTGTAGGGTGTAGAGTGTAGCGTCTAGCGTGTAGCGTATAGTGTGCAGCGTGTAGCGTGTAGATTGTAGCGTGTAGGGTGTAGGGTGTAGGGTGTAGCGTGTAGCGTGTAGATTGTAGCGTGTAGGGTGTAGGGTGTAGCGTGTAGCGTGTAGGGTGTAGGGTGTAGGGTGTACCGTGTAGGGTGTAGCGTGTAGCGTGTAGCGTGTAGAGTGTAGCATGTAGGGTGTAGCAAGTAGCGTGTATTGTGTAGGGTGTAGAGTGTAGCATGTAGCGTGTAGAGTGTAGGGTGTAGCGTGTAGGGTGTAGAGTGTAGCGTGTAGGGTGTAGAGTGTAGCGTGTAGCGTGTAGGGTGTCACTTTTTCCTCTGATGAAGACGCTTGAGTAGCGTCGATACGCGTGGGGTTCAGGGCTTCCTTTGTTTTTTTCCCAAGGGACAGGACTTGGGTAACTTATCTTTACAACTGCTATGGAATTACACCTATTTACTTCATGCATGGCCTGGCATTTTTCCAAGCCTTAGGACAATGGATCCTGATTCTTTGTATTTCCACAAGGCGTCTGTATGCATACATTTATCCAAATAACTAGGATTTTGTAGTACTGCAGCATATCTATTTCCCTGATTACCTTTCTATAGGGGTCTGCTTTCATTTGCTTACCAACTGTGCGCACGCATGCTGTGTTGAACAAAATAGGATCCATGATGTATTTCTTCCAGATACTAGGCTGGAGTATATGTTTCCTGTCATAGTACTCAGGGGGTCACAGTTGGCAGTAAACAATAGGCTTCTTATATGTAGATTTGACTAAGATTGGTGTACCCGCATACCTAGCAATTTTTTCTCTCTGGTTATTTCTCCTGTCTCACATATGCTGTAAAGTATTAGCTTCCTTCATTCCCTCGGGTAAAATTACTTATGGCCTATTCAGCCATACTAGTGTTTTAAATGTCTTTAAATGTATGTTTTGCCTGGTTCTGTTTGTGGATTACTATTTTTGTACAATAAAATTGACTATTTAACGTGGATCCCATTGGTTTGCATATCCTTTTCTTTTTGTGTTTAGTGTGTAGCGTGTAGCTTAACCCTACACGCTAAACGCTACACGCTACACTCTACACCCTACACGCTACACCCTACACTCTACACCGCACACTCTACACGCTACACTCTACACCCTACACCCTACACGCTACACGCTACACTCTACACCCTACACGCTACACGCTACACTCTACACTCTACACGCTACACGCTACACTCTACACCCTACACTCTACACGCTACACGCTACACGCTACACCCTACACTCTACACGCTACACGCTACACTCTACACGCTACACGCTACATGCTACACTCTACACTCTACACCCTACACCCTACACGCTACACGCTATACTCTACACCCTACACGCTACACTCTACACGCTACACGCTACACTCTACACTCTACACGCTACACGCTACACTCTACACCCTACACGCAACACGCTACACTCTATACCCTACATGCTACACTCTGCACGCTACACGCTACACTCTACACCCTACACGCTACACGCTACACCCTACACGCTAAACGCTACAGCTTATACCCTACACTCTACACCGTACACGCTACACTCTACACCCTACATGCTACACCCTACACCCTACACCCTACATGCTACACCCTACACTCTACACCCTACACCCTACACACTACACGCTACACCCTACACCCTACACGCTACACTCTACACGCTACACGCTACACTCTACACCCTACACGCAACACCCTACACGCTACACTCTACTCGCTACACTCTACACCCTACACGCTACACTCTACACCCTACTCTCTACACGCTACACGCTACACTCTATACCCTACACTCTACACGCTACACCCTACACCCTACACTCTACATGCTACACCCTACACCCTACACTCTACATGCTACACTCAACACCCTACACGCTACACCCTACACCCTACACCCTACACGCTACACGCTACACTCAAAACCCTGCACGCTACACCCTACACCCTACACCCTACACGCTACACGCTACACTCTACACTCTACCCCCTACATGCTACACCCTACACTCTACACCCTACACGCAACACGCTACACTCTACACCCTACACTCTGCATTCTACACGCTACACCCTACACACCCTGCACGCTACACTCTGCACGCTACACGCTACACTCTACACCATACACGCTACACCCTACACTCTACACCCTACACCCTACACGCTATACCCGACACCCTACACCCTACATGCTTCACCCTACACGCTACACTCTACACTCTACACCCTACACCCTACACGCTACATGCTACAACCTACACGCTACACTCTACACCCTACACTCTACACGCTACACACTACACGCTACACCCTACACGCTACACGCTACACCCTACACGCTACACGTTATACTCTACACCCTACACCCTACACGCTACACGCTACACCCTACACGCTACACGTTACACTCTACACCCTACACGCTACACTCTACACCCTGCAACCTACACGCTACACGCTACACCCTACACTCTACACGCTACACGCTACACGCTACACCCTACACTCTACACGCTACACGCTACACTCTACACGCTACACGCTACATGCTACACTCTACACTCTACACCCTACACCCTACACGCTACACGCTATACTCTACACCCTACACGCTACACCCTACACGCTACACGCTACACCCTACACGCTACACGTTACACTCTACACCCCACACGCTACACCCTACACCCTACACCCTACACGCTACATGCTACACGCTACACGCTACACCCTACACGCTACACCCTACACTCTACACCCTACACCCTACACACTACACGCTACTCGCTACACTCTACACCCTACACGCTACACGCTACACTCTACACCCTACAAGCTACACGCTACACCCTACACTCTACACCCTACACCGTACACGCTACACGCTACACTCTACACGCTACACCCTTCACTCTACACCCTACACCCTACATGCTACACTCTACACCCTACACGGTACACCCTACAGTCTACACGCTACATGCTACACTCTACGCTCTACACCCTACACCCTACACGCTACATGCTACACTCTACACCCTACACGCTACACTCTACACCCTACACGCTACATGCTACACTCTACACCATACACCCTACACGCTACATGCTACACGCTACACTCTACACCCTACACGCTACACGCTAGGGTGTAGAGTGTAATATGTAGCGTGTAGTTTGTAGCGTTTAGCTTGTAGGGTGTAGCGTGTAGCGTGTAGGGTGTAGAGTGTAGTGTGTAGCGTGTAGCATGTAGGGTGTAGGGTGTAGAGTGTAGAGTGTAGCGTGTAGGGTGTAGAGTGTAGGGTGTAGGATGTAGAGTGTAGGGTTTAGAGTGTAATGTGTAGCGTGTAGGGTGTAGCGTGTAGCATGTAGGGTGTAGGGTGTGGAGTGTAGGGTGTAGCGTGTAGGGTGTAGAGTGTAGCGTGTAGCGTGTAGAGTGTAGGGTGTAGCGTGTAGGGTGTAGAGTGTAGCGTGTAGGGTGTAGCGTGTAGCGTGCAGGGTGTAGAGTGCAGCGTATAGCGTGTAGGGTGTAGGGTGTAGAGTGTAGAGTGTAGCGTGCAGAGTGTAGCATGCAGGGTGTAGGGTGTAGCGTGTAGAATGCAGAGTGTAGCGTGTAGGGTGTAGAGTGTAGCGTGTAGGGTGTAGAGTATAGCGTGTAGCGTGTAGGGTGTAGGGTGTAGAGTGTAGAGTGTAGCGTGTAGCATGCAGAGTGTAGCATGCAGGGTGGAGGGTGTAGCGTGTAGAATGCAGAGTGTAGCGTGTAGGGTGTAGAGTGTAGCGTGTTGCGTGTAGGGTGTAGAGTGTAGCGTGTAGCGTGTAGAGTGTAGCGTGTAGCGTGTAGCGTGTAGAGTGTAGCGTGTAGGGTGTATAGCGTGTAGCGTGTAGGGTGTAGGGTGTAGAGTGTAGAGTGTAGCGTGTAGCGTGTAGAGTGTAGCGTGTAGCGTGTAGCGTGTAGAGTGTAGGGTGTAGAGTGTCGGGTGTAGCGTGTAGGGTGTAGGGTGTAGAGTGTAGGGTTTAGCGTGTATGGTGTAGAGTGTAGCGTGTAGCGTGCAGAGTATAGCGTGTAGGGTGTAGCGTGTAGCGTGTAGAGTGTAGCGTGTAGGGTGTAGAGTGTAGCGTCTTGCGTGTAGGGTGTAGAGTGTAGCGTGTAGCGTGTAGAGTGTAGAGTGTAGCATGTAGCGTGTAGAGTGTAGCGTGTAGGGTGTAGAGTATAGCGTGTAGCGTGTAGGGTGTACACCCGACACTCTACACCCTACACGCTACACCCTACACTCTACACGCTACACGCTACACGCTACACCCTACACGCTACATGCTACACTCTACACCCTACACGCTACACTCTACACCCTACACGCTACATGCTACACTCTACACCATACACCCTACACGCTACATGCTACACGCTACACTCTACACCCTACACGCTATACGCTAGGGTGTAGAGTGTAATATGTAGCGTGTAGTTTGTAGCGTTTAGCTTGTAGGGTGTAGCGTGTAGCGTGTAGGGTGTAGAGTGTAGTGTGTAGCGTGTAGCATGTAGGGTGTAGGGTGTAGAGTGTAGAGTGTAGCGTGTAGGGTGTAGAGTGTAGGGTGTAGGATGTAGAGTGTAGGGTTTAGAGTGTAATGTGTAGCGTGTAGGGTGTAGCGTGTAGCATGTAGGGTGTAGGGTGTGGAGTGTAGGGTGTAGCGTGTAGGGTGTAGAGTGTAGCGTGTAGCGTGTAGAGTGTAGGGTGTAGCGTGTAGGGTGTAGAGTGTAGCGTGTAGGGTGTAGCGTGTAGCGTGCAGGGTGTAGAGTGTAGCGTATAGCGTGTAGGGTGTAGGGTGTAGAGTGTAGAGTGTAGCGTGTAGCGTGCAGAGTGTAGCATGCAGGGTGTAGGGTGTAGCGTGTAGAATGCAGAGTGTAGCGTGTAGGGTGTAGAGTGTAGCGTGTAGGGTGTAGAGTATAGCGTGTAGCGTGTAGGGTGTAGGGTGTAGAGTGTAGAGTGTAGCGTGTAGCATGCAGAGTGTAGCATGCAGGGTGTAGGGTGTAGCGTGTAGAATGCAGAGTGTAGCGTGTAGGGTGTAGAGTGTAGCGTGTTGCGTGTATGGTGTAGAGTGTAGCGTGTAGCGTGTAGAGTGTAGCGTGTAGCGTGTAGCGTGTAGAGTGTAGCGTGTAGGGTGTATAGCGTGTAGCGTGTAGGGTGTAGGGTGTAGAGTGTAGAGTGTAGCGTGTAGCGTGTAGAGTGTAGCGTGTAGCGTGTAGAGTGTAGGGTGTAGCGTGTAGGGTGTAGAGTGTAGGGTGTAGCGAGTAGGGTGTAGCGTGTAGCGTGTAGCGTGTAGGGTGTAGGGTGTAGGGTGTAGCGTGTAGGGTGTAGAGTGTAGCGTGTAGGGTGTAGGCTGTAGGGTGTAGCGTGTAGTGTGTAGAGTGTAGCGTGTAGCGTGTAGGGTGTAGCGTGTAGCATGTATCGTGTAGCGTGTAGCATGTAGAGTGTAGGGTGTAGGCTGTAGGGTGTAGCATGTAGAGTGTAGGGTGTAGGCTGTAGCGTGTAGAGTGTAGGGTATAGAGTGTAGCGTGTAGAGAGTAGGGTGTAGAGTGTAGAGTGTAGCGTGTAGGGTGTAGAGTGTAGCGTGTAGAGCGTATTGTGTAGAATGTAGAGTGTAGCATGTAGCGTGTAGAGTGTAGGGTGTAGAGTGTAGCGTGTAGAGTGTAGCGTGTAGGGTGTAGCGTGTCGGGTGTAGGGTGTAGGGTGTAGGGTGTAGCGTGTAGTTTGTAGGGTGTAGGGTGTTGCGTGTAGGGTGTAGAGTGTAGCGTGTAGCGTGTAGAGTGTAGCGTGTAGGGTGTAGGGTGTAGCGTGTAGTGTGTAGGGTGTAGGTTGTAGAGTGTAGGGTGTAGCATGTAGGGTGTAGGGTGTAGGGTGTAGCATGTAGGGTGTAGAGTGTAGCGTGTAGGGTGTACGGTGTAGAGTGTAGGGTATAAGCTGTAGCGTTTAGCGTGTAGGGTGTAGCGTGTAGCGTGTAGGGTGTAGAGTGTAGCGTGTAGGGTGTAGAGTATAGCATGTAGAGAGTAGGGTGTAGGGTGTAGGGTGTAGAGTGTAACGTGTAGCGTGTAGGGTGTAGCGTGTAGCGTGTAGGGTGTAGAGTGTAGGGTGAAGGGTGTAGCGTGTAGCGTGTAGCGTGTAGGGTGTAGGGTGTAGATTGTAGCGTGTAGGGTGTAGCATGTAGCGTGTAGGGTGTAGGGTGTAGAGTGTAGAGTGTAGCGTGTAGGGTGAAGCATGTAGGGTGTAGGGTGTCGGGTGTAGCGTGTAGGGTATAGGGTGTAGAGCGTAGGGTGTAGCGTGTATGGTGTAGAGTGTAGCGTGTAGCGTGCAGAGTATAGCGTGTAGGGTGTAGCGTGTAGCGTGCAGAGTGTAGCGTGTAGGGTGTAGAGTGTAGCGTGTTGCGTGTAGGGTGTAGAGTGTAGCGTGTAGCGTGTAGAGTGTAGAGTGTAGCATGTAGCGTGTAGAGTGTAGCGTGTAGGGTGTAGAGTATAGCGTGTAGCGTGTAGAGTGTAGGGTGTAGCGTGTAGCGTGTAGGGTGTAGGGTGTAGAGTGTAGCATGTAGCGTGTAGCGTGTAGAGTGTAGCGTGTAGCGTGTAGAGTGTAGGGTGTAGCGTGTAGGGTGTAGCGTGTAGCGTGTAGCGTGTAGAGTGTAGGGTGTAGCGTGTAGCGTGTAGGGTGTAGGGTGTAGAGTGTAGCGTGTAGCGTGTAGAGTGTACGGTGTAGAGTGTAGGGTGTAGCGTGTAGGGTGTAGAGTGTAGCGTGTAGCGTGTAGCGTGTAGGGTTAAGTTACACGCTACACACTAAACACAAAAAGAAAAGGATATGCAAACCAATGGGATCCACGTTAAATAGTCAATTTTATTGTACAAAAATAGTAATCCACAAACAGAACCAGGCAAAACATACATTTAAAGACATTTAAAACACTAGTATGGCTGAATAGGCCATAAGTAATTTTACCCGAGGGAATGAAGGAAGCTAATACTTTACAGCATATGTGAGACAGGAGAAATAACCAGAGAGAAAAAATTGCTAGGTATGCGGGTACACCAATCTTAGTCAAATCTACATATAAGAAGCCTATTGTTTACTGCCAACTGTGACCCCCTGAGTACTGACAGGAAACATATACTCCAGCCTAGTATCTGGAAGAAATACATCATGGATCCTATTTTGTTCAACACAGCATGCGTGCGCACAGTTGGTAAGCAAATGAAAGCAGACCCCTATAGAAAGGTAATCAGGGAAATAGATATGCTGCAGTACTACAAAATCCTAGTTATTTGGATAAATGTATGCATACAGACGCCTTGTGGAAATAGAAAGAATCAGGATCCATTGTCCTAAGGCTTGGAAAAATGCCAGGCCATGCATGAAGTAAATAGGTGTAATTCCATAGCAGTCCTGTCCCTCGGGAAAAAAACAAAGGAAGCCCTGAACCCCACGCGTATCGACGCTACTCAAGCGTCTTCATCAGAGGAAAAAGTGACACCCTACACGTTATACTCTACACCCTACACAATACACGCTGCTTGCTACACCCTACATGCTACACTCTACACGCTACACGCTAAACCCTACACGGTACACCCTACACCCTACACCCTACACGCTACACGCTACACCCTACACCCTACACCCTACACGCTACAATCTACACGCTACACGCTACACACTATACGCTACACGCTACACGCTACACTCTACACCCTACACGCTACACTCTACACCCTACACGCTACACCCTACACTCTACACACTACATGCTACACTCTACACCCTACACAATACACGCTACTTGCTACACCCTACATGCTACACTCTACACGCTACACGCTACACGCTACACCCTACACGGTACACCCTACACCCTACACGCTACAATCTACACGCTACACGCTACACACTATACGCTACACGCTAGACGCTACACTCTACACGCTACACGATACACGCTACACCCTACACGCTACACCCTACACTCTACACCCTACACCCTACACGCTACACGCTACACGCTACACCCTACACGCTACACCCTACACTCTACACCCTACACGCTACACCCTACACGCTACACGTTACACTCTACACCCTACACCCTACACTCTACACCCTACACCCTACTCTCTACACTCTACACTCTACACCCTACACGCTACACTCTACACCCTACACCCTACACGCTGCACGCTACACTCTACACGCTAAACGCTACAGCTTATACCCTACACTCTACACCGTACACCCTACATGCTACACTCTACACCCTACACGCTACACCCTACACCCTACACCCTACATGCTACACCCTACACTCTACACCCTACACCCTACACGCTACACCCTACGCCCTGCACGCCACACACTACACTCTACACGCTACACCCTACACCCTACACTGTACACCCTACACCCTACACGCTACACGCTACACTCTACACGCTACACCCTACACTCTACACCCTACACCCTACACTCTACACCCTACACGCTACATGCTACACTCTACACCCTAGACGCTACACTCTATACCCTACACTCTACACGCTACACCCTACACCCTACACTTTACATGCTACACCCTACACCCTACACTCTACACTCTACATGCTACACGCTACACGCTACATGCTACACGCTACACCCTACACGCTACACGCTACACACTACACGCTACACCCTACACCCTACACCCTACACGCTACACGCTACACTCTACACCCTACACGCTACACCCTACACCCTACACCCTACACGATACACGCTACACTCTACACCCTACACGCTACACCCTACACTCTACACCCTACACGCTACACCCTACACTCTACACCCTACACGCTATACGCTACACTCTACACCCTGCACGCTACACGCTACACCCTACACGCTACACTCTACACCCTACACGCTACACCCTACACTCTACACCCTACACCCTACACGCTACACGCTACACTCTACACCCTACACGCTACACCCTACCCTCCACACCCTACACCCTACATGCTACACGCTACACCCTACACGCTACACATTACACTCTAAACCCTACACTCTACATCCTACACCCTACACTCTACACCCTACACGCTACACTCTACACCCTACACCCTACATGCTACACGCTACACTCTGCAGAGTGTAGCGTGTAGGGTGTAGAGTGTAGCGTGTTGCGTGTAGGGTGTAGAGTGTAGCGTGTAGCGTGTAGAGTGTAGCGTGTAGCGTGTAGCGTGTAGAGTGTAGCGTGTAGGGTGTATAGCGTGTAGCGTGTAGGGTGTAGGGTGTAGAGTGTAGAGTGTAGCGTGTAGCGTGTAGAGTGTAGCGTGTAGCGTGTAGCGTGTAGAGTGTAGGGTGTAGCGTGTAGGGTGTAGAGTGTCGGGTGTAGCGTGTAGGGTGTAGGGTGTAGAGTGTAGGGTGTAGCGTGTATGGTGTAGAGTGTAGCGTGTAGCGTGCAGAGTATAGCGTGTAGGGTGTAGCGTGTAGCGTGTAGAGTGTAGCGTGTAGGGTGTAGAGTGTAGCGTGTTGCGTGTAGGGTGTAGAGTGTAGCGTGTAGCGTGTAGAGTGTAGAGTGTAGCATGTAGCGTGTAGAGTGTAGCGTGTAGGGTGTAGAGTATAGCGTGTAGCGTGTAGGGTGTACACCCGACACTCTACACCCTACACGCTACACCCTACACTCTACACGCTACACGCTACACGCTACACCCTACACGCTACATGCTACACTCTACACCCTACACGCTACACTCTACACCCTACACGCTACATGCTACACTCTACACCATACACCCTACACGCTACATGCTACACGCTACACTCTACACCCTACACGCTATACGCTAGGGTGTAGAGTGTAATATGTAGCGTGTAGTTTGTAGCGTTTAGCTTGTAGGGTGTAGCGTGTAGCGTGTAGGGTGTAGAGTGTAGTGTGTAGCGTGTAGCATGTAGGGTGTAGGGTGTAGAGTGTAGAGTGTAGCGTGTAGGGTGTAGAGTGTAGGGTGTAGGATGTAGAGTGTAGGGTTTAGAGTGTAATGTGTAGCGTGTAGGGTGTAGCGTGTAGCATGTAGGGTGTAGGGTGTGGAGTGTAGGGTGTAGCGTGTAGGGTGTAGAGTGTAGCGTGTAGCGTGTAGAGTGTAGGGTGTAGCGTGTAGGGTGTAGAGTGTAGCGTGTAGGGTGTAGCGTGTAGCGTGCAGGGTGTAGAGTGTAGCGTATAGCGTGTAGGGTGTAGGGTGTAGAGTGTAGAGTGTAGCGTGTAGCGTGCAGAGTGTAGCATGCAGGGTGTAGGGTGTAGCGTGTAGAATGCAGAGTGTAGCGTGTAGGGTGTAGAGTGTAGCGTGTAGGGTGTAGAGTATAGCGTGTAGCGTGTAGGGTGTAGGGTGTAGAGTGTAGAGTGTAGCGTGTAGCATGCAGAGTGTAGCATGCAGGGTGTAGGGTGTAGCGTGTAGAATGCAGAGTGTAGCGTGTAGGGTGTAGAGTGTAGCGTGTTGCGTGTATGGTGTAGAGTGTAGCGTGTAGCGTGTAGAGTGTAGCGTGTAGCGTGTAGAGTGTAGCGTGTAGGGTGTATAGCGTGTAGCGTGTAGGGTGTAGGGTGTAGAGTGTAGAGTGTAGCGTGTAGCGTGTAGAGTGTAGCGTGTAGCGTGTAGAGTGTAGGGTGTAGCGTGTAGGGTGTAGAGTGTAGGGTGTAGCGAGTAGGGTGTAGCGTGTAGCGTGTAGCGTGTAGGGTGTAGGGTGTAGGGTGTAGCGTGTAGGGTGTAGAGTGTAGCGTGTAGGGTGTAGGCTGTAGGGTGTAGCGTGTAGTGTGTAGAGTGTAGCGTGTAGCGTGTAGGGTGTAGCGTGTAGCATGTATCGTGTAGCGTGTAGCATGTAGAGTGTAGGGTGTAGGCTGTAGGGTGTAGCATGTAGAGTGTAGGGTGTAGGCTGTAGCGTGTAGAGTGTAGGGTATAGAGTGTAGCGTGTAGAGAGTAGGGTGTAGAGTGTAGAGTGTAGCGTGTAGGGTGTAGAGTGTAGCGTGTAGAGCGTATTGTGTAGAATGTAGAGTGTAGCATGTAGCGTGTAGAGTGTAGGGTGTAGAGTGTAGCGTGTAGAGTGTAGCGTGTAGGGTGTAGCGTGTCGGGTGTAGGGTGTAGGGTGTAGCGTGTAGTTTGTAGGGTGTAGGGTGTAGGGTGTTGCGTGTAGGGTGTAGAGTGTAGCGTGTAGCGTGTAGAGTGTAGCGTGTAGGGTGTAGGGTGTAGCGTGTAGTGTGTAGGGTGTAGGTTGTAGAGTGTAGGGTGTAGCATGTAGGGTGTAGGGTGTAGGGTGTAGCATGTAGGGTGTAGAGTGTAGCGTGTAGGGTGTACGGTGTAGAGTGTAGGGTATAAACTGTAGCGTTTAGAGTGTAGGGTGTAGCGTGTAGCGTGTAGGGTGTAGAGTGTAGCGTGTAGGGTGTAGAGTATAGCATGTAGAGAGTAGGGTGTAGGGTGTAGGGTGTAGAGTGTAACGTGTAGCGTGTAGGGTGTAGCGTGTAGCGTGTAGGGTGTAGAGTGTAGGGTGAAGGGTGTAGCGTGTAGCGTGTAGCGTGTAGGGTGTAGGGTGTAGATTGTAGCGTGTAGGGTGTAGCATGTAGCGTGTAGGGTGTAGGGTGTAGAGTGTAGAGTGTAGCGTGTAGGGTGAAGCATGTAGGGTGTAGGGTGTCGGGTGTAGCGTGTAGGGTATAGGGTGTAGAGCGTAGGGTGTAGCGTGTATGGTGTAGAGTGTAGCGTGTAGCGTGCAGAGTATAGCGTGTAGGGTGTAGCGTGTAGCGTGCAGAGTGTAGCGTGTAGGGTGTAGAGTGTAGCGTGTTGCGTGTAGGGTGTAGAGTGTAGCGTGTAGCGTGTAGAGTGTACGGTGTAGAGTGTAGGGTGTAGCGTGTAGGGTGTAGAGTGTAGCGTGTAGCGTGTAGCGTGTAGGGTTAAGTTACACGCTGCACACTAAACACAAAAAGAAAAGGATATGCAAACCAATGGGATCCACGTTAAATAGTCAATTTTATTGTACAAAAATAGTAATCCACAAACAGAACCAGGCAAATCATACATTTAAAAACATTTAAAACACTAGTATGGCTGAATAGGCCATAAGTAGTTTTACCCGAGGGAATGAAGGAAGCTAATACTTTACAGCATATGTGAGACAGGAGAAATAACCAGAGAGAAAAAATTGCTAGGTATGCGGGTACACCAATCTTGGTCAAATCTACATATAAGAAGCCTATTGTTTACTGCCAACTGTGACCCCCTGAGTACTATGACAGGAAACATATACTCCAGCCTAGTATCTGGAAGAAATACATCATGGATCCTATTTTGTTCAACACAGCATGCGTGCGCACAGTTGGTAAGCAAATGAAAGCAGACCCCTATAGAAAGGTAATCAGGGAAATAGATATGCTGCAGTACTACAAAATCCTAGTTATTTGGATAAATGTATGCATACAGACGCCTTGTGGAAATAGAAAGAATCAGGATCCATTGTCCTAAGGCTTGGAAAAATGCCAGGCCATGCATGAAGTAAATAGGTGTAATTCCATAGCAGTCCTGTCCCTCGGGAAAAAAACAAAGGAAGCCCTGAACCCCACGCGTATCGACGCTACTCAAGCGTCTTCATCAGAGGAAAAAGTGACACCCTACACGTTACACTCTACACCCTACACAATACACGCTGCTTGCTACACCCTACATGCTACACTCTACACGCTACACGCTAAACCCTACACGGTACACCCTACACCCTACACCCTACACGCTACACGCTACACCCTACACCCTACACCCTACACGCTACAATCTACACGCTACACGCTACACACTATACGCTACACGCTACACGCTACACTCTACACCCTACACGCTACACTCTACACCCTACACGCTACACCCTACACTCTACACGCTACATGCTACACTCTACACCCTACACAATACACGCTACTTGCTACACCCTACATGCTACACTCTACACGCTACACGCTACACGCTACACCCTACACGGTACACCCTACACCCTACACGCTACAATCTACACGCTACACGCTACACACTATACGCTACACGCTAGACGCTACACTCTACACGATACACGCTACACCCTACACGCTACACCCTACACTCTACACCCTACAACCTACTCGCTACACGCTACACGCTACACGCTACACCCTACACGCTACACCCTACACTCTACACCCTACACCCTACACGCTACACGCTACACGCTACACCCTACACGCTACACCCTACACTCTACACCCTACACGCTACACCCTACACGCTACACGTTACACTCTACACCCTACACCCTACACTCTACACCCTACACCCTACTCTCTACACTCTACACTCTACACCCTACACGCTACACTCTACACCCTACACCCTACACGCTGCACGCTACACTCTACACGCTAAACGCTACAGCTTATACCCTACACTCTACACCGTACACCCTACATGCTACACTCTACACCCTACACGCTACACCCTACACCCTACACCCTACATGCTACACCCTACACTCTACACCCTACACCCTACACGCTACACCCTACGCCCTGCACGCCACACACTACACTCTACACGCTACACCCTACACTGTACACCCTACACCCTACACGCTACACGCTACACTCTACACGCTACACCCTACACTCTACACCCTACACCCTACACTCTACACCCTACACGCTACATGCTACACTCTACACCCTAGATGCTACACTCTATACCCTACACTCTACACGCTACACCCTACACCCTACACTCTACATGCTACACCCTACACCCTACACTCTACACTCTACATGCTACACGCTACACGCTACATGCTACACGCTACACCCTACACGCTACACGCTACACACTACACGCTACACCCTACACCCTACACCCTACACGCTACACGCTACACTCTACACCCTACACGCTACACCCTACACCCTACACCCTACACGATACACGCTACACTCTACACCCTACACGCTACACCCTACACTCTACACCCTACACGCTACACCCTACACTCTACACCCTACACGCTATACGCTACACTCTACACCCTGCACGCTACACGCTACACCCTACACTCTACACTCTACACCCTACACGCTACACCCTACACTCTACACCCTACACCCTACACGCTACACGCTACACTCTACACCCTACATGCTACACCCTACACTCCACACCCTACACCCTACATGCTACACGCTACACCCTACACGCTACACATTACACTCTAAACCCTACACTCTACATCCTACACCCTACACTCTACACCCTACACGCTACACTCTACACCCTACACCCTACATGCTACACGCTACACGCTACACTCTGCAGAGTGTAGCGTGTAGGGTGTAGAGTGTAGCGTGTTGCGTGTAGGGTGTAGAGTGTAGCGTGTAGCGTGTAGCGTGTAGCGTGTAGCGTGTAGAGTGTAGCGTGTAGGGTGTATAGCGTGTAGCGTGTAGGGTGTAGGGTGTAGAGTGTAGAGTGTAGCGTGTAGCGTGTAGAGTGTAGCGTGTAGCGTGTAGCGTGTAGAGTGTAGGGTGTAGCGTGTAGGGTGTAGAGTGTCGGGTGTAGCGTGTAGGGTGTAGGGTGTAGAGTGTAGGGTGTAGCGTGTATGGTGTAGAGTGTAGCGTGTAGCGTGCAGAGTATAGCGTGTAGGGTGTAGCGTGTAGCGTGTAGAGTGTAGCGTGTAGGGTGTAGAGTGTAGCGTGTTGCGTGTAGGGTGTAGAGTGTAGCGTGTAGCGTGTAGAGTGTAGAGTGTAGCATGTAGCGTGTAGAGTGTAGCGTGTAGGGTGTAGAGTATAGCGTGTAGCGTGTAGGGTGTACACCCGACACTCTACACCCTACACGCTACACCCTACACTCTACACGCTACACGCTACACGCTACACCCTACACGCTACATGCTACACTCTACACCCTACACGCTACACTCTACACCCTACACGCTACACCCTACACTCTACACCCTACACGCTACACCCTACACTCTACACCCTACACGCTATACGCTACACTCTACACCCTGCACGCTACACGCTACACCCTACACGCTACACTCTACACCCTACACGCTACACCCTACACTCTACACCCTACACCCTACACGCTACACGCTACACTCTACACCCTACACGCTACACCCTACACTCCACACCCTACACCCTACATGCTACACGCTACACCCTACACGCTACACATTACACTCTAAACCCTACACTCTACATCCTACACCCTACACTCTACACCCTACACGCTACACTCTACACCCTACACCCTACATGCTACACGCTACACGCTACACTCTGCAGAGTGTAGCGTGTAGGGTGTAGAGTGTAGCGTGTTGCGTGTAGGGTGTAGAGTGTAGCGTGTAGCGTGTAGAGTGTAGCGTGTAGCGTGTAGAGTGTAGCGTGTAGGGTGTATAGCGTGTAGCGTGTAGGGTGTAGGGTGTAGAGTGTAGAGTGTAGCGTGTAGCGTGTAGAGTGTAGCGTGTAGCGTGTAGCGTGTAGAGTGTAGGGTGTAGCGTGTAGGGTGTAGAGTGTCGGGTGTAGCGTGTAGGGTGTAGGGTGTAGAGTGTAGGGTGTAGCGTGTATGGTGTAGAGTGTAGCGTGTAGCGTGCAGAGTATAGCGTGTAGGGTGTAGCGTGTAGAGTGTAGCGTGTAGGGTGTAGAGTGTAGCGTGTTGCGTGTAGGGTGTAGAGTGTAGCGTGTAGCGTGTAGAGTGTAGAGTGTAGCATGTAGCGTGTAGAGTGTAGCGTGTAGGGTGTAGAGTATAGCGTGTAGCGTGTAGGGTGTACACCCGACACTCTACACCCTACACGCTACACCCTACACTCTACACGCTACACGCTACACGCTACACCCTACACGCTACATGCTACACTCTACACCCTACACGCTACACTCTACACCCTACACGCTACATGCTACACTCTACACCATACACCCTACACGCTACATGCTACACGCTACACTCTACACCCTACACGCTATACGCTAGGGTGTAGAGTGTAATATGTAGCGTGTAGTTTGTAGCGTTTAGCTTGTAGGGTGTAGCGTGTAGCGTGTAGGGTGTAGAGTGTAGTGTGTAGCGTGTAGCATGTAGGGTGTAGGGTGTAGAGTGTAGAGTGTAGCGTGTAGGGTGTAGAGTGTAGGGTGTAGGATGTAGAGTGTAGGGTTTAGAGTGTAATGTGTAGCGTGTAGGGTGTAGCGTGTAGCATGTAGGGTGTAGGGTGTGGAGTGTAGGGTGTAGCGTGTAGGGTGTAGAGTGTAGCGTGTAGCGTGTAGAGTGTAGGGTGTAGCGTGTAGGGTGTAGAGTGTAGCGTGTAGGGTGTAGCGTGTAGCGTGCAGGGTGTAGAGTGTAGCGTATAGCGTGTAGGGTGTAGGGTGTAGAGTGTAGAGTGTAGCGTGTAGCGTGCAGAGTGTAGCATGCAGGGTGTAGGGTGTAGCGTGTAGAATGCAGAGTGTAGCGTGTAGGGTGTAGAGTGTAGCGTGTAGGGTGTAGAGTATAGCATGTAGCGTGTAGGGTGTAGGGTGTAGAGTGTAGAGTGTAGCGTGTAGCATGCAGAGTGTAGCATGCAGGGTGTAGGGTGTAGCGTGTAGAATGCAGAGTGTAGCGTGTAGGGTGTAGAGTGTAGCGTGTTGCGTGTATGGTGTAGAGTGTAGCGTGTAGCGTGTAGAGTGTAGCGTGTAGCGTGTAGCGTGTAGAGTGTAGCGTGTAGGGTGTATAGCGTGTAGCGTGTAGGGTGTAGGGTGTAGAGTGTAGAGTGTAGCGTGTAGCGTGTAGAGTGTAGCGTGTAGCGTGTAGAGTGTAGGGTGTAGCGTGTAGGGTGTAGAGTGTAGGGTGTAGCGAGTAGGGTGTAGCGTGTAGCGTGTAGCGTGTAGGGTGTAGGGTGTAGGGTGTAGCGTGTAGGGTGTAGAGTGCAGCGTGTAGGGTGTAGGCTGTAGGGTGTAGCGTGTAGTGTGTAGAGTGTTGCGTGTAGCGTGTAGGGTGTAGCGTGTAGCATGTATCGTGTAGCGTGTAGCATGTAGAGTGTAGGGTGTAGGCTGTAGGGTGTAGCATGTAGAGTGTAGGGTGTAGGCTGTAGCGTGTAGAGTGTAGGGTATAGAGTGTAGCGTGTAGAGAGTAGGGTGTAGAGTGTAGAGTGTAGCGTGTAGGGTGTAGAGTGTAGCGTGTAGAGCGTATTGTGTAGAATGTAGAGTGTAGCATGTAGCGTGTAGAGTGTAGGGTGTAGAGTGTAGCGTGTAGAGTGTAGCGTGTAGGGTGTAGCGTGTCGGGTGTAGGGTGTAGGGTGTAGCGTGTAGTTTGTAGGGTGTAGGGTGTAGGGTGTTGCGTGTAGGGTGTAGAGTGTAGCGTGTAGCGTGTAGAGTGTAGCGTGTAGGGTGTAGGGTGTAGCGTGTAGTGTGTAGGGTGTAGGTTGTAGAGTGTAGGGTGTAGCATGTAGGGTGTAGGGTGTAGGGTGTAGCATGTAGGGTGTAGAGTGTAGCGTGTAGGGTGTACGGTGTAGAGTGTAGGGTATAAGCTGTAGCGTTTAGCGTGTAGGGTGTAGCGTGTAGCGTGTAGGGTGTAGAGTGTAGCGTGTAGGGTGTAGAGTATAGCATGTAGAGAGTAGGGTGTAGGGTGTAAGGTGTAGAGTGTAACGTGTAGCGTGTAGGGTGTAGCGTGTAGCGTGTAGGGTGTAGAGTGTAGGGTGAAGGGTGTAGCGTGTAGCGTGTAGCGTGTAGGGTGTAGGGTGTAGATTGTAGCGTGTAGGGTGTAGCATGTAGCGTGTAGGGTGTAGGGTGTAGAGTGTAGAGTGTAGCGTGTAGGGTGAAGCATGTAGGGTGTAGGGTGTCGGGTGTAGCGTGTAGGGTATAGGGTGTAGAGCGTAGGGTGTAGCGTGTATGGTGTAGAGTGTAGCGTGTAGCGTGCAGAGTATAGCGTGTAGGGTGTAGCGTGTAGCGTGCAGAGTGTAGCGTGTAGGGTGTAGAGTGTAGCGTGTTGCGTGTAGGGTGTAGAGTGTAGCGTGTAGCGTGTAGAGTGTAGAGTGTAGCATGTAGCGTGTAGAGTGTAGCGTGTAGGGTGTAGAGTATAGCGTGTAGCGTGTAGGGTGTAGGGTGTAGGGTGTAGAGTGTAGCGTGTAGCGTGTAGAGTGTACGGTGTAGAGTGTAGGGTGTAGCGTGTAGGGTGTAGAGTGTAGCGTGTAGCGTGTAGGGTTAAGTTACACGCTACACACTAAACACAAAAAGAAAAGGATATGCAAACCAATGGGATCCACGTTAAATAGTCAATTTTATTGTACAAAAATAGTAATCCACAAACAGAACCAGGCAAATCATACATTTAAAAACATTTAAAACACTAGTATGGCTGAATAGGCCATAAGTAATTTTACCCGAGGGAATGAAGGAAGCTAATACTTTACAGCATATGTGAGACAGGAGAAATAACCAGAGAGAAAAAATTGCTAGGTATGCGGGTACACCAATCTTGGTCAAATCTACATATAAGAAGCCTATTGTTTACTGCCAACTGTGACCCCCTGAGTACTATGACAGGAAACATATACTCCAGCCTAGTATCTGGAAGAAATACATCATGGATCCTATTTTGTTCAACACAGCATGCGTGCGCACAGTTGGTAAGCAAATGAAAGCAGACCCCTATAGAAAGGTAATCAGGGAAATAGATATGCTGCAGTACTACAAAATCCTAGTTATTTGGATAAATGTATGCATACAGACGCCTTGTGGAAATAGAAAGAATCAGGATCCATTGTCCTAAGGCTTGGAAAAATGCCAGGCCATGCATGAAGTAAATAGGTGTAATTCCATAGCAGTCCTGTCCCTCGGGAAAAAAACAAAGGAAGCCCTGAACCCCACGCGTATCGACGCTACTCAAGCGTCTTCATCAGAGGAAAAAGTGACACCCTACATGCTACACTCTACACGCTACACGCTAAACCCTACACGGTACACCCTACACCCTACACCCTACACGCTACACGCTACACCCTACACCCTACACCCTACACGCTACAATCTACACGCTACACGCTACACACTATACGCTACACGCTACACGCTACACTCTACACCCTACACGCTACACTCTACACCCTACACGCTACACCCTACACTCTACACGCTACATGCTACACTCTACACCCTACACAATACACGCTACTTGCTACACCCTACATGCTACACTCTACACGCTACACGCTACACGCTACACCCTACACGGTACACCCTACACCCTACACGCTACAATCTACACGCTACACGCTACACACTATACGCTACACGCTAGACGCTACACTCTACACGCTACACGATACACGCTACACCCTACACGCTACACCCTACACTCTACACCCTACAACCTACTCGCTACACGCTACACGCTACACGCTACACCCTACACGCTACACCCTACACTCTACACCCTACACCCTACACGCTACACGCTACACGCTACACCCTACACGCTACACCCTACACTCTACACCCTACACGCTACACCCTACACGCTACACGTTACACTCTACACCCTACACCCTACACTCTACACCCTACACCCTACTCTCTACACTCTACACTCTACACCCTACACGCTACACTCTACACCCTACACCCTACACGCTGCACGCTACACTCTACACGCTAAACGCTACAGCTTATACCCTACACTCTACACCGTACACCCTACATGCTACACTCTACACCCTACACGCTACACCCTACACCCTACACCCTACATGCTACACCCTACACTCTACACCCTACACCCTACACGCTACACCCTACGCCCTGCACGCCACACACTACACTCTACACGCTACACCCTACACCCTACACTGTACACCCTACACCCTACACGCTACACGCTACACTCTACACGCTACACCCTACACTCTACACCCTACACCCTACACTCTACACCCTACACGCTACATGCTACACTCTACACCCTAGACGCTACACTCTATACCCTACACTCTACACGCTACACCCTACACTCTACATGCTACACCCTACACCCTACACTCTACACTCTACATGCTACACGCTACACGCTACATGCTACACGCTACACCCTACACGCTACACGCTACACACTACACGCTACACCTTACACCCTACACCCTACACGCTACACGCTACACTCTACACCCTACACGCTACACCCTACACCCTACACCCTACACGATACACGCTACACTCTACACCCTACACGCTACACCCTACACTCTACACCCTACACGCTACACCCTACACTCTACACCCTACACGCTATACGCTACACTCTACACCCTGCACGCTACACGCTACACCCTACACGCTACACTCTACACCCTACACGCTACACCCTACACTCTACACCCTACACCCTACACGCTACACGCTACACTCTACACCCTACACGCTACACCCTACACTCCACACCCTACACCCTACATGCTACACGCTACACCCTACACGCTACACATTACACTCTAAACCCTACACTCTACATCCTACACCCTACACTCTACACCCTACACGCTACACTCTACACCCTACACCCTACATGCTACACGCTACACGCTACACTCTACACCCTACATGCTACACGCTACACCCTACTAGCTAAACGCTACAAACTACACGCTACATATTACACTCTACACCCTAGCGTGTAGCGTGTAGGGTGTAGAGTGTAGCGTGTAGGGTGTAGAGTGTAGCGTGTAGGGTGTAGAGTGTAGCATGTAGCGTGTAGGGTGTAGGGTGTAGAGTGTAGAGTGTAGCATGTAGCGTGTAGATTGTAGGGTGTACCGTGTAGGGTGTAGAGTGTAGCATGTAGGGTGTAGGGTGTAGAGTGAAGGGTGTAGCGTGTAGAGTGTAGCGTGTAGCGTGTACGGTGTAGGGTGTAGAGTGTAGGGTGTAGCGTGTAGCTTGTAGGGTGTAGAGTGTAGCGTGTAGCGTATAGGCTGTAGGGTGTAGGGTGTAGCATGTAGCGTGTAGCGTGTGTAGGGTGTAGGGTGTAGCGTGTAGGGTGTAGAGTGCAGCGTGTAGGGTGTAGAGTGTAGCGTGTAGCGTGTGTAGGGTGTAGGGTGTAGAGTGTAGCGTGTAGCGTGTAGGGTGTAGGGTGTAGGGTGTAGAGTGTAGCGTGTAGGGTGTAGCGTGTAGGGTTTAGGGTGTAGGGTGTAGAGTGTAGGGTGTTGCGTGTAGGGTGTGGAGTGTAGCGTGTAGGGTGTAGCGTGTAGAGTGTAGCGTGTAGCGTGTAGGGTGGAGAGTGTAGAGTGTAGGGTGTAGCGTGTAGGGTGTAGAGTGTAGCGTGTAGCGTGCAGGGTGTAGAGTGTAGCGTATAGCGTGTAGGGTGTAGGATGTAGAGTGTAGCGTGTAGGGTGTAGAGTGTAGCGTGTAGAGTGTAGCATGTAGCGTGTAGGGTGTAGGGTGTAGAGTGTAGAGTGTAGCGTGTAGGGTGAAGCATGTAGGGTGTAGGGTGTCGGGTATAGCGTGTAGGGTGTAGGGTGTAGAGTGTAGGGTGTAGCGTGTATGGTGTAGAGTGTAGCGTGTAGCGTGTAGAGTGTAGCGTGTAGGGTGTAGCGTGTAGCGTGCAGAGTGTAGCGTGTAGGGTGTAGAGTGTAGCGTGTTGCGTGTAGGGTGTAGAGTGTAGCGTGTAGCGTGTAGAGTGTAGAGTGTAGCGTGTAGGGTGTAGGGTGTAGAGTGTAGCATGTAGGGTGTAGCGTGTAGCATGTAGCGTGTAGCGTGTAGCATGTAGAGTGTAGCGTGTAGGGTGTAGAGTGTAGCGTGTAGGGTGTAGCGTGTAGCGTGCAGGGTGTAGAGTGTAGCGTATAGCGTGTAGGGTGTAGAGTGTAGGGTGTAGCATGTAGCGTGTAGAGTGTAGCGTGTAGGGTGTAGGGTGTACAGTGTAGGGTGTAGCGTGTAGCATGTAGGGTGTAGGGTGTAGCGTGTAGCGTGTACCGTGTAGCGTATAGAGTGCAGCGTGTAGGGTGTAGAGTGTAGCGTGTAGTGTGTAGCGTGTAGGGTGTAGGGTGTAGCGTGTAGGGTGTAGAGTGTAGCGTGTAGGGTGTAGAGTGTAACATGTAGCGTGTAGGGTGTAGGGCGTAGCGTGTAGCGTGTACCGTGTAGCGTGTAGAGTGTAGTGTGTAGGGTGTAGAGTGTAGCGTGTAGGGTGTAGAGTGTAGCGTGTAGCGTGTAGCGTGTAGCGTGTAGAGTGTAGCGTGTAGGGTGTAGCGTGTAGAGTGTAGTGTGTGGCGTGCAGGGCGTAGGGTGTAGCGTGTAGCGTGTAGGGTGTAGGGTGTAGAGTGTAGGGTGTAGCATGTAGGGTGTAGGGTGTAGGGTATAGCGTGTAGGGTGTAGAGTGTAGCGTGTAGGGTGTACGGTGTAGAGTGTAGGGTATAAGCTGTAGCGTTTAGCGTGTAGAGTGTAGCGTGTAGCGTGTAGCGTGTAGCGTGTAGGGTGTAGAGTGTAGGGTGTAGAGTGTAGCGTGTAGCGTGTAGGGTGTAGGATGTAGCGTGTAGGGTGTAGCATGTAGCGTGTAGCGTGTAGCATGTAGAGTAGGGTGTAGGGTGTAGGGTGTAGTGTGTAGAGTGTAGAGTGTAGCGTGTAGAGTGTAAAGTGTAGCGTGTAGGGTGTAGCGTGTAGTGTGTAGCGTGTAGCGCGTAGCGTGTAGAGTGTAGGGTATAGAGTGTAGCGTGTAGAGAGTAGGGAGCAGAGTGTAGTGTGTAGCATGTAGGGTGTAGGGTGTACAGTGTAGGGTGTAGGGTGTAGCGTGTAGCGTGTAGAGTGTAGGGAGTAGGGTGTAGGGTGTAGCGTGTAGGGTGTGGAGTGTAGCGTGTAGCGTGTAGGGTGTAGCGTGTAGCGTGTAGGGTGCAGCGTGTATCATGTACCGTGTAGCGTGTAGCATGTAGAGTAGGGTGTAGGGTGTAGAGTGTAGCATGTAGGGTGTAGGGTGTAGAGTGTAGGGTGTAGCATGTAGGGTGTAGGGTGTATAGTGTAGGGTGTAGGGTGTAGCGTGTAGCGTGTAGCGTGTAGAGTGTAGGGAGTAGGGTGTAGGGTGTAGCGTGTAGGGTGTAGAGTGTGGCTTGTAGCGTGTAGCGTGTAGGGTGTAGCGTGTAGCGTGTAGGGTGTAGCGTGTATCATGTACCGTGTAGCGAGTAGCATGTAGAGTAGGGTGTAGGGTGTAGAGTGTAGCATGTAGGGTGTAGGGTGTAGAGTGTAGGGTGTAGCATGTAGGGTGTAGGGTGTAGCGTGTAGGGTGTAGAGTGTAGCGTGTAGGGTGTACGGTGTAGAGTGTAGGGTATAAGCTGTAGCGTTTAGCGTGTAGAGTGTAGCGTGTAGCGTGTAGGGTGTAGAGTGTAGGGTGTAGAGTGTAGCGTGTAGCGTGTAGGGTGTAGGGTGAAGCGTGTAGGGTGTAGCATGTAGCGTGTAGCGTGTAGCATGTAGAGTAGGGTGTAGGGTGTAGAGTGTAGCGTGTAGCGTGTAGTGTGTAGCGTGTAGAGTGTAAAGTGTAGCGTGTAGTGTGTAGTGTGTAGCGTGTAGCGCGTAGCGTGTAGAGTGTAGGGTATAGAGTGTAGCGTGTAGAGAGTAGGGAGTAGAGTGTAGCGAGTAGCGTGTAGTGTGTAGGGTGTAGAGTGTAGGGTGTAGCATGTAGGGTGTAGAGTGTAGCGTGTAGGGTGTAGCGTGTAGCGTGCAGGGTGTAGAGTGTAGCGTATAGCGTGTAGGGTGTAGGGTGTAGCGTGTAGAGTGTAGCGTGTAGCGTGTAGGGTGTAGGGTGTACAGTGTAGCGTGTAGAGTGTAGTGTGTAGCGTGTAGAGTGTAGTGTGTGGCGTGCAGGGCATAGGGTGTAGCGTGTAGGGTGTAGGGTGTAGTGTAGGGTGTAGCATGTAGGGTGTAGGGTGTAGCGTGTAGGGTGTAGAGTGTAGCATGTAGGGTGTACGGTGTAGAGTGTAGGGTATAAGCTGTAGCGTTTAGCGTGTAGAGTGTAGCGTGTAGCGTGTAGCGTGTAGCGTGTAGGGTGTAGGGTGTAGAGTGTAGAGTGTAGCGTGTAGGGTGTAGAGTGTAGCGTGTAGAGAGTAGGGTGTAGGGTGTAGGGTGTAGGGTGTAGAGTGTAACGTGTAGCGTGTAGGGTGTAGCGTGTAGGGTGTAGAGTGTAGGGTGTAGCGTGTAGGGTGTAGCGTGTAGCGTGTAGCATGTAGGGTGTAGGGTGTAGAGTGTAGGGTGTAGCGTGTAGGGTGTAGCGTGTAGCGTGTAGGGTGTAGGGTGTAGAGTGTAGGGTGTAGCGTGTAGGGTGTAGAGTGTAGCGTCTAGCGTGTAGCGTATAGTGTGCAGCGTGTAGCGTGTAGATTGTAGCGTGTAGGGTGTAGGGTGTAGGGTGTAGCGTGTAGCGTGTAGATTGTAGCGTGTAGGGTGTAGGGTGTAGCGTGTAGCGTGTAGGGTGTAGGGTGTAGGGTGTACCGTGTAGGGTGTAGCGTGTAGCGTGTAGCGTGTAGAGTGTAGCATGTAGGGTGTAGCAAGTAGCGTGTATTGTGTAGGGTGTAGAGTGTAGCATGTAGCGTGTAGAGTGTAGGGTGTAGCGTGTAGGGTGTAGAGTGTAGCGTGTAGGGTGTAGAGTGTAGCGTGTAGCGTGTAGGGTGTCACTTTTTCCTCTGATGAAGACGCTTGAGTAGCGTCGATACGCGTGGGGTTCAGGGCTTCCTTTGTTTTTTTCCCAAGGGACAGGACTTGGGTAACTTATCTTTACAACTGCTATGGAATTACACCTATTTACTTCATGCATGGCCTGGCATTTTTCCAAGCCTTAGGACAATGGATCCTGATTCTTTGTATTTCATTTCAATTAGATTTTTATTGAGTTTAAACAAAGAAAACGAATAACAAAACATAACTGTATCTGTATAACTGTAGTAAATATTCTATAGCAGGTACAAGTGTACAATCAGGAAAAGAAACCGTCAAATTGCTTTTTTAATTGTGACCATTTACCCCATCTGGCATGAAAACGATCTTTGGATAGAAGATTAGTATAATAAATTTCCTCATATACAAAATGTCTATCGATCAACAATATCAAATGTTTCACGTTGGGCGGGCGAATGTTATTCCACTCTTTCACAATCAAATAGCTTGCGGACATTAGAACATGAGCTGTTAGAAATCTGTCCATTTTGAATTGATGTAGATTAATAAGCAATAAGGCCATATCAGGGCATGGCAATATAGTTTCCCCAGTCAGAAGTGAAATTATTAAGAAAATCTCAGACCAGAAATTTTTCAGAAGGGGACAGGACCAGAAAACATGTAGCAAATCTGCTGACTGACCACATTTCCTCCAACACATCCCATCATGACCCTTAATAAAATGTTTAAGTCTATTGGGAGTTAAATAATATCTCTGAATTAGTTTATAATGGGTTTCCAGGGTATTCGAGCATCTGGAGGCTTTCGTAGCTAATTTGAATGATTGTGTCCATTGAGATGGTGAAATTGTTTTATTTAATCTTTGTGCCCATTTCTCAAAGGAACCCGAGCTGCTAAAAGTATATTTGTCAGTCAATATATTATAGAAGGACCTCAGACAGCTCTTGTTTTTTAGAGGTGGGGTTTTGAAAAAATTAATGGCAGTTTGATTAAGTAATATTTTTTGGGGAGTGTTTAGTTCTAATCTTTTATACTCCTCTTTAAGCAAATAATAATTCATAAATTCACAACTCTCAATCTTAAATTTATCTTTCAGTATTTGAAAGGGAACAAATTTATTAGCTTCCAGCATATCATGGATATACTTAATCCCTAGTGTCGACCACTTTTCAAAACGAAATCTAAGTGTGGGCCTAACCGGGAGCAAGTATGAAATGGGGAGTGGGTAGACAGGATGAGGAGGTCTGTTGGATTTATGAGCTTGAAAATGTATCCAGCTTTGAACTGCCGCCTTGATGATGGGATTATGAATACTCTCAACTTTCTGATGCTTTATAAAGAATCTATATAGATATAAAAGGGGTTCCTGGTTGGGCATGGAGGTTAATTCCATTTTGGGCCATTCCAAATTTTCAGTATTCCTGAACCATAATTTGGTTTGGTCAAGGATACTGGAGTGGTAATATGCGCTTATATCCGGAAGAGCAATTCCCCCGTTCTCTTTAGAGCGAATCAAAATTTGTTTTTTTATCCTCGATTTCCCCCTAGGCCATATAAATCTGTTCATTTGTTTAATCAAATTTTGTAAAATAAGATTGGGAAGTGGTAGGGGGACATTCCTAAAGAAATATAGAATTTTAGGAAGGAGAAGCATTTTATACAAGGTAATTTTTCCAAGCCATGAGGAAGGGGATTTTGAAATGGTTTTAATAGTTTGTTCTATTTCGTTATAAACGTGATCAGCGTTGATCTTGTATAGATTGTGTATATCATTCGTCAATAAAATGCCCAGGTAAGGGGTTTGGGTACGGTTCCATATGAAAGGGTAGGAACTGTGTAGTATCTGTTTCGTTTGAGTTGATAAATAGAGAGATAGTACAATAGTTTTGGAATGGTTCAATTTATAGAGAGAAACTCTACCAAAGTCCTTTATAATTTCCCAAGCGTATTTGATTGAGCTAATTGGGTTTGACAAGGTTAGGATAATATCATCCGCATATAATCCAATTTTATGATCTATGTTGCCTGAGGATATACCTTTAATCTCTTCAGAGTCCCTGATGTACTGAGCTAACGGTTCAAGACTAAGGATAAAAATCAGAGGGGAAAGTGGGCATCCCTGCCTCGTGCCGTTAGAGATCGGGAACTGTTCTGACATTATGTTGTTAACAAATATAGCGGCTGAAGGGGCAGAGTACAATGTTTGTATGCTATTGATTAGGTTTGGACTAAAATTTAATTTCTTGAGTACCGCAAATGCAAAGTCCCAGCTCAAACGATCAAACGCTTTTTCAGCGTCTAAAGTGATGAATAAACTGGGAATCTGCCTACGGTTACATAGAGAAAGAAGATTCAACACCCGTCTAGTGCTATCGTATGTTTGTCTTTGTTTGACAAAACCTACCTGATCAGGGTGAACAACATCTGGAATAATGTGTTGTAGTCTATTTGCTATGATTTTTGCATATGCTTTAATGTCGGTATTTAGTAGTGAAATTGGTCTAAAATTTTCAATTTTTGTTGTATCTTTATTGGGTTTAGGAATGACTACTATTGTGGCTTTGAGCATTTCATTGTCACATTTTCCATTCACTCTGATAAAATTGAGTGTCTGGGTAAGGTGGGGGATAAGCAATTTTTGAAACTGTTTGTAGTACTCACTCGTGAAACCGTCTGGACCCGGTGCTTTGTTAATTTTAAAGGCATTAATAACATTCATAACCTCTTTCTCGCTAAAGGGCATATCAAGTGTTTCTCTTTGCTCTGGCGTAAGGCTCCCCAGTTTTATTTTCTCTAGAAATAAATCAATTTGGTCTTGGGAGGGAGGTGAGACATCTATATTATCTTTCAGGTTATATAGTTTAAAGTAATAATCCCTGAAAGCCTTTGCGATGTCCTTTGGTTTTAGAACATCGCCAGAAGCCAATGATATTCTATCAACCACCTTTCTCATCTTTATAGGTTTGAATTTGTTGGCCATCAGCCTAGTTGGTCTATCATTGTCCGTATAGTATCCAGCCCCAAAAAAAGTGGCTTTTTTATCATACTGAGCAATTAATAGATTCCTAAGATCTAGCCTACAAATATGCAATTCTTTGTGTTTATCAAAACTACTATCATTTTGAGCAGAGGCTTCCAGGATTTTAATTTTTTCTATTAGTTCTTTCTGTCTAAACTCTCTTATTTTTTTTTGTTTAGCTCCAAGCTGAATTAATGTTCCCCTAATCACACACTTGTGGGCTTGCCATAATATCTCTGGGTTGATTTCTTGTGTAGAGTTTTCAACAAAATAGTGGGAGATGGTTTGTTCTATTAATTTGGAATTTTCCTGTGTATTGGTTATGAATTTACTGTATTTCCAATTGTATGATTTATTTTCTCTATCTGTATTTTTAAGTCTAAGGAGGATAGGTGCATGGTCTGACCAAGTGATTGGGCCCGTGACAAATTTTTCATATAGATCTAAAACTGAAAGACTTGTAAAAATATGGTCAATCCTAGTGAAAGATTTGTTGTATGGGCAGTATCTTGTGAATTCTTTTGAATTTGTATTCAGCACTCTACAACTGTCCTGTAATCCAGATTGTCTTAGCCAGTAAGATAAATTTTGTTTTTTATAATATGTCAGCGGGTGGGAGCAATCCAAATGGGGATCAACAATATGATTAAAATCCCCGCCCCATACAACATGACCCTCACTGAAGTCCTCCAATTTTTTTTTGAATCTATTAAGAAAGCGAATTTGACTTGAATTGGGGGCATGTATGTTAGCAATGGTGAAATTAACATCTCCCAATTTTCCCTTAATAGTGATTTGTCTACCTTCCTCGTCCTTCATTGTGTCTATTATTTTAAAAGGTAAATCCTTGTGAATGGCTATCGCAACCCCCGCTTTTTTCTTTTCACTGTTTGAAAAGAATATTTGCGAGAAATATTTATTTCGGAATCTATGGTTATCAGATTCTAATAAATGAGTTTCCTGAAGCAGGACTATATCAGCTTTAAGTCTACGCATATCTTTCCAAAGAGTAAATCTCTTGTAGGGGTTGTTCAAACCATTCACGTTATAGGACACAATATTTAAAGACATAGTATTGGTGTTTGTAGATTATGTAGTGATGTCTGTATTTACAATTAGAATTGTCCACAGAGAAGGAGATTAATAAGACCAGCAAACCCTGTAGAAACAAAAGAGGCAACCTACACAGAACCTGTATCCCCAACATGACGATGATGATGAACCCTTCCAGATCAGATGAAAGTGAAAGCAAACGACGGTCTCCGCTTAGTAGAGATGCACACAGTCCTGCATACAGATAAAAGATAAAAATAACATAATTGCAACCAGCAAAAAAGTGGGTTAGAAAACCAACAGTTGATGCACACCGAAGTGTGTGTGTAAATGAGTAAGTACTCATTCAAAGTTTAGGGGGTGAAATTAAGGGCCAAGTGAGTGGGGCCAACCCAAAATAATTCAAAAGCTTCATCTGTTTTTCTTCGTGATCCACGAGGGCTTGACATGTCCTGGAAGATGATCAGAAACTCCGCTGTCTTTGTGTCCAGAACTTGATCTCTCCATGGGCGGCAGGCCTAGATCATGAATAAATTTGTCAGAGTTATTTAAGTCAGTTAGCGCAAAAATGACATCTTCCTTAATCACGATCAATTTGGTTGGAAATCCCCATTTATACAGTATCTTATTATTCCTAAGATGGTCAGTGACAGGAATGTATTCTCTCCGTTTTTGTAATGTGGCTCTTGAAAAGTCTGCGAAAATTTTTATCTTGTTGTAGGGGGTCGGTAAATTTGGCAATTGCCTGCTTTTCCTAAGAATTTCCTCTTTAATTTGAAAATAGTGAAAACAGGCTATGACGTCCCTGGGAGCTGTAGTTGGTGCGTATTTGGATTTAGGTAGTCTGTGAATGCGCTCCAGTGTTAGATCACCCCTAGAAGCTTTAGGAAGAACTGAGTGAAGCATTTTTTGGGTGTATTCTGTAAGATCACGATCTTTGATTGACTCAGGTATCCCTCTAAATTTTAAGTTACTACGCCTGCTTCTATCTTCTTGTTCAACTTGTTTTGATTTTATTTGGGCCACCTCGTCCTCCAGGTTGTAATGTGCATCTATCAATTTATTATGGGACTCCACCAATTCCCCCATTTTCCGTTCAAGGTGGTCCACACGCTGTCCAAGATCATCTATATCTTTACGGAGGGATAGATTATGAGATTCCAATTGTGACTGGAAAGATTGAGCCAAAAGAAGAATGATGTTCTTAATGAATATTTCTGATGCATTTTTATTAGAAGCGTCCACATCAGATAGTGACTGTATAAGAGTATCAGCAAGTGTCGGGTTGCCGAGATCCTTGGGAGAATGAATAAGAATTGAGTCTTTATTCTGAAGGCTCTCCTGAGCTGCAGCAACCAAAATATTCCCTTTAGAATAGGGAGTATCATGGGAGCCGATCGGCACCTTAATGGGGCTGGCATTAATATTGAATCCGGCACTATGTGTAGCATAAGCAGCCTTTCCAGGGGCTGGTGGGGTAAAGGGAGTATCAGATATAAATGAAACATCCTTACAAGATGTGGCCCCTTTAACCGGCGTTGTAAAAAGATCTCCGGTTGTTAAAATAGCCGGCGCACATTTTTCGGCCTTTCCAGCGTTTTGTTTTTGTGAGCGTTGCCGATTAGAGCGCTCGTTCTCCTTTTCAAGATGGCCGCTCTCGCGGGAAGACGAGCGAGAGCGGGAGCTCCGTGCAGGGCTATTTTCCAGCGGTCCCCTCCGCTTACTCACGGTTACCGCTGACTTCCTCTGTGTGAGCCGCGGGTTTATTCTTGTTTTGAAAGCGGCGTGCTTCAGCCGCTGTGGCGTCGCTCTTAAGTGCTGGCGTCCCCGGCCATAGATACGGGACTTGCCTGCACTTCCTGGTATTTTACATGCTGGATGCGGGGAGCCGCCGCCGCCATCTTGGATCATCTCTTCAGCGCTACAGCGCTCTGTATCAGCGTCTTTTTCTCTGCGGCTGCTGCGGTCAGCCATGGCAGCTTAGTAGCGATCTGTGCAGGAGATATTCCGGTGTCGGAGGCTGTAGTTTTTAGGTGGAATCTTGAAGAAAAGCTTAATAAAATCGCTTAATTAGGTGGCCCCAGTGTGGAGCTCACAGCTGAGACGTCCTCTCAGAATCAGCGCTGGCCACGCCCCCCCCTGATTCTTTGTATTTCCACAAGGCGTCTGTATGCATACATTTATCCAAATAACTAGGATTTTGTAGTACTGCAGCATATCTATTTCCCTGATTACCTTTCTATAGGGGTCTGCTTTCATTTGCTTACCAACTGTGCGCACGCATGCTGTGTTGAACAAAATAGGATCCATGATGTATTTCTTCCAGATACTAGGCTGGAGTATATGTTTCCTGTCATAGTACTCAGGGGGTCACAGTTGGCAGTAAACAATAGGCTTCTTATATGTAGATTTGACTAAGATTGGTGTACCCGCATACCTAGCAATTTTTTCTCTCTGGTTATTTCTCCTGTCTCACATATGCTGTAAAGTATTAGCTTCCTTCATTCCCTCGGGTAAAATTACTTATGGCCTATTCAGCCATACTAGTGTTTTAAATGTCTTTAAATGTATGTTTTGCCTGGTTCAGTTTGTGGATTACTATTTTTGTACAATAAAATTGACTATTTAACGTGGATCCCATTGGTTTGCATATCCTTTTCTTTTTGTGTTTAGTGTGTAGCGTGTAGCTTAACCCTACACGCTAAACGCTACACGCTACACTCTACACCCTACACGCTACACCCTACACTCTACACCGCACACTCAACACGCTACACTCTACACCCTACACCCTACACGCTACACGCTACACTCTACACCCTACACGCTACACGCTACACTCTACACTCTACACGCTACACGCTACACTCTACACCCTACACTCTACACGCTACACGCTACACCCTACACTCTACACGCTACACGCTACACTCTACACGCTACACGCTACACGCTACACTCTACACCCTACACGCAACACGCTACACTCTATACCCTACATGCTACACTCTGCACGCTACACGCTACACTCTACACCCTACACGCTACACTCTACACCCTACACGCTACACGCTACACCCTACACGCTAAACGCTACAGCTTATACCCTACACTCTACACCGTACACCCTACACGCTACACTCTACACCCTACATGCTACACCCTACACCCTACACCCTACATGCTACACCCTACACTCTACACCCTACACCCTACACACTACACGCTACACCCTACACCCTACACGCTACACTCTACACGCTACACGCTACACTCTACACCCTACACGCAACACCCTACACGCTACACTCTACTCGCTACACTCTACACCCTACACGCTACACTCTACACCCTACTCTCTACACGCTACACGCTACACTCTATACCCTACACTCTACACGCTACACCCTACACCCTACACTCTACATGCTACACCCTACACCCTACACTCTACATGCTACACTCAACACCCTACACGCTACACCCTACACCCTACACCCTACACGCTACACGCTACACTCAACACCCTACACGCTACACCCTACACCCTACACCCTACACGCAACACGCTACACTCTACACCCTACACGCTACACTCTGCATTCTACACGCTACACCCTACACCCTGCACGCTACACTCTGCACGCTACACGCTACACTCTACACCATACACGCTACACCCTACACTCTGCACCCTACACCCTACACGCTATACCCGACACCCTACACCCTACATGCTTCACCCTACACGCTACACTCTACACTCTACACCCTACACCCTACACGCTACATGCTACAACCTACACGCTACACTCTACACCCTACACTCTACACGCTACACACTACACGCTACACCCTACACGCTACACGCTACACCCTACACGCTACACGTTACACTCTACACCCTACACCCTACACGCTACACGCTACACCCTACACGCTACACGTTACACTCTACACCCTACACGCTACACTCTACACCCTGCACCCTACACGCTACACGCTACACCCTACATGCTACACGCTACACAATACACGCTACACGTTACACTCTACACCCTACACTCTACACCCTACACTCTACACGCTACACTCTACACCCTACACTCTACACGCTACACGCTACACCCTACACCCTACACGCTACAATCTACACCCTACACGCTACACGCTACACCCTACACTCTACACCCTACACCCTACACGCTACACACTATACTCTACACCCTACACGCTACACCCTACACGCAACACGCTACACTCTACACCCTACACGCTACACTCTGCACGCTACACGCTACACCCTACACCCTACACGCTACACTCTACACGCTACACTCTACACCATACACGCTACACCCTACACTCTACACCCTACACGCTATACCCGACACCCTACACCCTGCATGCTTCACACTACACGCTACACTATACACCCTACACCCTACACGCTACATGCTACACCCTACACGCTACACTCTACACCCTACACCCTACACGCTACACACTACACGCTACACACTACACCCTACACACTACACGTTACACTCTACACCCTACACTCTGCACTCTACACCCTACACCCTACACGCTACACGCTACAATCTACACCCTACACGCTACACGCTACACCCTACACCCTACACCCTACACGCTACAATCTACACGCTACACGCTACACCCTATACGCTAGACGCTACACTCTACACGCTACACGATACACGCTACACCCTACACACTACACCCTACACTCTACACCCTACACCCTACACGCTACACGCTACACCCTACACGCTACACCCTACACTCTACACCCTACACCCTACACGCTACACCCTACACGCTACACGTTACACTCTACACCCTACACCCTACACTCTACACCCTACACCCTACTCTCTACACGCTATATTCTACACCCTACACGCTACACTCTACACCCTACACGCTACACTCTACACCCTAGACGCTACACTCTATACCCTACACTCTACACGCTACACCCTACACCCTACACTCTACATGCTACACCCTACACCCTACACCCAACACTCTACATGCTACACGCTACACGCTACATGCTACACGCTACACCCTACACGCTACACACTACACACTACACGCTACACCCTACACCCTACACCCTACACGCTACACGCTACACTCTACACCCTACACGCTACACCCTACACCCTACACCCTACACGCTACATGCTACACGCTACACGCTACACCCTACACGCTACACCCTACACTCTACACCCTACACCCTACACACTACACGCTACTCGCTACACTCTACACCCTACACGCTACACGCTACACTCTACACCCTACAAGCTACACGCTACACCCTACACTCTACACCCTACACCGTACACGCTACACGCTACACTCTACACGCTACACCCTTCACTCTACACCCTACACCCTACATGCTACACTCTACACCCTACACGGTACACCCTACAATCTACACGCTACATGCTACACTCTACGCTCTACACCCTACACCCTACACGCTACATGCTACACTCTACACCCTACACGCTACACTCTACACCCTACACGCTACATGCTACACTCTACACCATACACCCTACACGCTACATGCTACACGCTACACTCTACACCCTACACGCTACACGCTAGGGTGTAGAGTGTAATATGTAGCGTGTAGTTTGTAGCGTTTAGCTTGTAGGGTGTAGCGTGTAGCGTGTAGGGTGTAGAGTGTAGTGTGTAGCGTGTAGCATGTAGGGTGTAGGGTGTAGAGTGTAGAGTGTAGCGTGTAGGGTGTAGAGTGTAGGGTGTAGGATGTAGAGTGTAGGGTTTAGAGTGTAATGTGTAGCGTGTAGGGTGTAGCGTGTAGCATGTAGGGTGTAGGGTGTGGAGTGTAGGGTGTAGCGTGTAGGGTGTAGAGTGTAGCGTGTAGCGTGTAGAGTGTAGGGTGTAGCGTGTAGGGTGTAGAGTGTAGCGTGTAGGGTGTAGCGTGTAGCGTGCAGGGTGTAGAGTGTAGCGTATAGCGTGTAGGGTGTAGGGTGTAGAGTGTAGAGTGTAGCGTGCAGAGTGTAGCATGCAGGGTGTAGGGTGTAGCGTGTAGAATGCAGAGTGTAGCGTGTAGGGTGTAGAGTGTAGCGTGTAGGGTGTAGAGTATAGCGTGTAGCGTGTAGGGTGTAGGGTGTAGAGTGTAGAGTGTAGCGTGTAGCATGCAGAGTGTAGCATGCAGGGTGGAGGGTGTAGCGTGTAGAATGCAGAGTGTAGCGTGTAGGGTGTAGAGTGTAGCGTGTTGCGTGTAGGGTGTAGAGTGTAGCGTGTAGCGTGTAGAGTGTAGCGTGTAGAGTGTAGCGTGTAGGGTGTATAGCGTGTAGCGTGTAGGGTGTAGGGTGTAGAGTGTAGAGTGTAGCGTGTAGCGTGTAGTGTAGCGTGTAGCGTGTAGCGTGTAGAGTGTAGGGTGTAGCGTGTAGGGTGTAGAGTGTCGGGTGTAGCGTGTAGGGTGTAGGGTGTAGAGTGTAGGGTGTAGCGTGTATGGTGTAGAGTGTAGCGTGTAGCGTGCAGAGTATAGCGTGTAGGGTGTAGCGTGTAGCGTGTAGAGTGTAGCGTGTAGGGTGTAGAGTGTAGCGTGTTGCGTGTAGGGTGTAGAGTGTAGCGTGTAGCGTGTAGAGTGTAGAGTGTAGCATGTAGCGTGTAGAGTGTAGCGTGTAGGGTGTAGAGTATAGCGTGTAGCGTGTAGGGTGTAGGGTGTAGGGTGTAGAGTGTAGAGTGTAGCATGTAGCGTGTAGCGTGTAGAGTGTAGCGTGTAGCGTGTAGAGTGTAGGGTGTAGCGTGTAGCGTGTAGCGTGTAGAGTGTAGGGTGTAGAGTGTAGCGTGTAGCGTGTAGGGTGTAGGGTGTAGAGTGTAGCGTGTAGCGTGTAGAGTGTACGGTGTAGAGTGTAGGGTGTAGCGTGTAGGGTGTACACCCGACACTCTACACCCTACACGCTACACCCTACACTCTACACGCTACACGCTACACGCTACACCCTACACGCTACATGCTACACTCTACACCCTACACGCTACACTCTACACCCTACACGCTACATGCTACACTCTACACCATACACCCTACACGCTACATGCTACACGCTACACTCTACACCCTACACGCTATACGCTAGGGTGTAGAGTGTAATATGTAGCGTGTAGTTTGTAGCGTTTAGCTTGTAGGGTGTAGCGTGTAGCGTGTAGGGTGTAGAGTGTAGTGTGTAGCGTGTAGCATGTAGGGTGTAGGGTGTAGAGTGTAGAGTGTAGCGTGTAGGGTGTAGAGTTTAGGGTGTAGGATGTAGAGTGTAGGGTTTAGAGTGTAATGTGTAGCGTGTAGGGTGTAGCGTGTAGCATGTAGGGTGTAGGGTGTGGAGTGTAGGGTGTAGCGTGTAGGGTGTAGAGTGTAGCGTGTAGCGTGTATAGTGTAGGGTGTAGCGTGTAGGGTGTAGAGTGTAGCGTGTAGGGTGTAGCGTGTAGCGTGCAGGGTGTAGAGTGTAGCGTATAGCGTGTAGGGTGTAGGGTGTAGAGTGTAGAGTGTAGCGTGTAGCGTGCAGAGTGTAGCATGCAGGGTGTAGGGTGTAGCGTGTAGAATGCAGAGTGTAGCGTGTAGGGTGTAGAGTGTAGCGTGTAGGGTGTAGAGTATAGCGTGTAGCGTGTAGGGTGTAGGGTGTAGAGTGTAGAGTGTAGCGTGTAGCATGCAGAGTGTAGCATGCAGGGTGTAGGGTGTAGCGTGTAGAATGCAGAGTGTAGCGTGTAGGGTGTAGAGTGTAGCGTGTTGCGTGTAGGGTGTAGAGAGTAGCGTGTAGCGTGTAGAGTGTAGCGTGTAGCGTGTAGCGTGTAGAGTGTAGCGTGTAGGGTGTATAGCGTGTAGCGTGTAGGGTGTAGGGTGTAGAGTGTAGAGTGTAGCGTGTAGCGTGTAGAGTGTAGCGTGTAGCGTGTAGCGTGTAGAGTGTAGGGTGTAGCGTGTAGGGTGTAGAGTGTAGGGTGTAGCGAGTAGGGTGTAGCGTGTAGCGTGTAGCGTGTAGGGTGTAGGGTGTAGGGTGTAGCGTGTAGGGTGTAGAGTGTAGCGTGTAGAGCGTATTGTGTAGAATGTAGCGTGTAGGGTGTAGCGTGTCGGGTGTAGGGTGTAGCGTGTAGTTTGTAGGGTGTAGGGTGTAGGGTGTTGCGTGTAGGGTGTAGAGTGTAGCGTGTAGCGTGTAGAGTGTAGCGTGTAGGGTGTAGGGTGTATCGTGTAGTGTGTAGGGTGTAGGTTGTAGAGTGTAGGGTGTAGCATGTAGGGTGTAGGGTGTAGGGTGTAGCATGTAGGATGTAGAGTGTAGCGTGTAGGGTGTACGGTGTAGAGTGTAGGGTATAAGCTGTAGCGTTTAGCGTGTAGGGTGTAGCGTGTAGCGTGTAGGGTGTAGAGTGTAGCGTGTAGGGTGTAGAGTATAGCATGTAGAGAGTAGGGTGTAGGGTGTAGGGTGTAGAGTGTAACGTGTAGCGTGTAGGGTGTAGCGTGTAGCGTGTAGGGTGTAGAGTGTAGGGTGAAGGGTGTAGCGTGTAGCGTGTAGCGTGTAGGGTGTAGGGTGTAGATTGTAGCGTGTAGGGTGTAGCATGTAGCGTGTAGTGTGTAGGGTGAAGCATGTAGGGTGTAGGGTGTCGGGTGTAGCGTGTAGGGTGTAGGGTGTAGAGCGTAGGGTGTAGCGTGTATGGTGTAGAGTGTAGCGTGTAGCGTGCAGAGTATAGCGTGTAGGGTGTAGAGTGTAGAGTGTAGTGTGTAGGGTGAAGCATGTAGGGTGTAGGGTGTCGGGTGTAGCGTGTAGGGTGTAGGGTGTAGAGCGTAGGGTGTAGCGTGTATGGTGTAGAGTGTAGCGTGTAGCGTGCAGAGTATAGCGTGTAGGGTGTAGCGTGTAGCGTGCAGAGTGTAGCGTGTAGGGTGTAGAGTGTAGCGTGTTGCGTGTAGGGTGTAGAGTGTAGCGTGTAGCGTGTAGAGTGTAGAGTGTAGCATGTAGCGTGTAGAGTGTAGCGTGTAGGGTGTAGAGTATAGCGTGTACCGTGTAGGGTGTAGGGTGTAGAGTGTAGAGTGTAGCATGTAGCGTGTAGCGTGTAGAGTGTAGCGTGTAGCGTGTAGAGTGTAGGGTGTAGCGTGTAGCGTGTAGCGTGTAGAGTGTAGGGTGTAGCGTGTAGCGTGTAGGGTGTAGGGTGTAGAGTGTAGCGTGTAGCGTGTAGAGTGTACGGTGTAGAGTGTAGGGTGTAGCGTGTAGGGTGTAGAGTGTAGCGTGTAGCGTGTAGCGTGTAGGGTTAAGTTACACGCTACACACTAAACACAAAAAGAAAAGGATATGCAAACCAATGGGATCCACGTTAAATAGTCAATTTTATTGTACAAAAATAGTAATCCACAAACAGAACCAGGCAAATCATACATTTAAAAACATTTAAAACACTAGTATGGCTGAATAGGCCATAAGTAATTTTACCCGAGGGAATGAAGGAAGCTAATACTTTACAGCATATGTGAGACAGGAGAAATAACCAGAGAGAAAAAATTGCTAGGTATGCGGGTACACCAATCTTGGTCAAATCTACATATAAGAAGCCTATTGTTTACTGCCAACTGTGACCCCCTGAGTACTATGACAGGAAACATATACTCCAGCCTAGTATCTGGAAGAAATACATCATGGATCCTATTTTGTTCAACACAGCATGCGTGCGCACAGTTGGTAAGCAAATGAAAGCAGACCCCTATAGAAAGGTAATCAGGGAAATAGATATGCTGCAGTACTACAAAATCCTAGTTATTTGGATAAATGTATGCATACAGACGCCTTGTGGAAATAGAAAGAATCAGGATCCATTGTCCTAAGGCTTGGAAAAATGCCAGGCCATGCATGAAGTAAATAGGTGTAATTCCATAGCAGTCCTGTCCCTCGGGAAAAAAACAAAGGAAGCCCTGAACCCCACGCGTATCGACGCTACTCAAGCGTCTTCATCAGAGGAAAAAGTGACACCCTACACGCTACACTCTACACCCTACACAATACACGCTGCTTGCTACACCCTACATGCTACACTCTACACGCTACACGCTAAACCCTACACGGTACACCCTACACCCTACACCCTACACGCTACACGCTACACCCTACACCCTACACCCTACACGCTACAATCTACACGCTACACGCTACACACTATACGCTACACGCTACACGCTACACTCTACACCCTACACGCTACACTCTACACCCTACACGCTACACCCTACACTCTACACGCTACATGCTACACTCTACACCCTACACAATACACGCTACTTGCTACACCCTACATGCTACACTCTACACGCTACACGCTACACGCTACACCCTACACGGTACACCCTACACCCTACACCCTACACGCTACAATCTACACGCTACACGCTACACACTATACGCTACACGCTAGACGCTACACTCTACACGCTACACGATACACGCTACACCCTACACTCTACACCCTACACGCTACACGCTACACCCTACTAGCTAAACGCTACAAACTACACGCTACATATTACACTCTACACCCTAGCGTGTAGCGTGTAGGGTGTAGAGTGTAGCGTGTAGGGTGTAGAGTGTAGCGTGTAGGGTGTAGAGTGTAGCATGTAGCGTGTAGGGTGTAGGGTGTAGAGTGTAGAGTGTAGCATGTAGCGTGTAGATTGTAGGGTGTACCGTGTAGGGTGTAGAGTGTAGCATGTAGGGTGTAGGGTGTAGAGTGAAGGGTGTAGCGTGTAGAGTGTAGCGTGTAGCGTGTACGGTGTAGGGTGTAGAGTGTAGGGTGTAGCGTGTAGCGTGTAGCTTGTAGGGTGTAGAGTGTAGCGTGTAGCGTATAGGCTGTAGCGTGTAGGGTGTAGCATGTATCATGTAGGGTGTAGGGTGTAGAGTGTAGCATGTAGCGTGTAGCGTGTGTAGGGTGTAGGGTGTAGCGTGTAGGGTGTAGAGTGCAGCGTGTAGGGTGTAGAGTGTAGCGTGTAGCGTGTGTAGGGTGTAGGGTGTAGAGTGTAGCGTGTAGCGTGTAGGGTGTAGGGTGTAGAGTGTAGCGTGTAGGGTGTAGCGTGTAGGGTTTAGGGTGTAGGGTGTAGAGTGTAGGGTGTTGCGTGTAGGGTGTGGAGTGTAGCGTGTAGGGTGTAGCGTGTAGAGTGTAGCGTGTAGCGTGTAGGGTGGAGAGTGTAGAGTGTAGGGTGTAGCGTGTAGGGTGTAGAGTGTAGCGTGTAGCGTGCAGGGTGTAGAGTGTAGCGTATAGCGTGTAGGGTGTAGGATGTAGAGTGTAGCGTGTAGGGTGTAGAGTGTAGCGTGTAGGGTGAAGCATGTAGGGTGTAGGGTGTCGGGTATAGCGTGTAGGGTGTAGGGTGTAGAGTGTAGGGTGTAGCGTGTATGGTGTAGAGTGTAGCGTGTAGCGTGTAGAGTGTAGCGTGTAGGGTGTAGCGTGTAGCGTGTAGAGTGTAGCGTGTAGGGTGTAGAGTGTAGCGTGTTGCGTGTAGGGTGTAGAGTGTAGCGTGTAGCGTGTAGAGTGTAGAGTGTAGCGTGTAGCGTGTAGAGTGTAGCGGGTAGGGTGTAGAGTGTAGCATGTAGCGTGTAGGGTGTAGGGTGTAGAGTGTAGAGTGTAGCGTGTAGGGTGAAGCATGTAGGGTGTAGGGTGTCGGGTATAGCGTGTAGGGTGTAGGGTGTAGAGTGTAGGGTGTAGCGTGTATGGTGTAGCGTGTAGCGTGCAGGGTGTAGAGTGTAGCGTATAGCGTGTAGGGTGTAGAGTGTAGGGTGTAGCATGTAGCGTGTAGAGTGTAGCGTGTAGGGTGTAGGGTGTACAGTGTAGGGTGTAGCGTGTAGCATGTAGGGTGTAGGGTGTAGCGTGTAGCGTGTACCGTGTAGCGTATAGAGTGCAGCGTGTAGGGTGTAGAGTGTAGCGTGTAGTGTGTAGCGTGTAGGGTGTAGGGTGTAGCGTGTAGGGTGTAGAGTGTAGCGTGTAGGGTGTAGAGTGTAACATGTAGCGTGTAGGGTGTAGGGCGTAGCGTGTAGCGTGTACCGTGTAGCGTGTAGAGTGTAGTGTGTAGGGTGTAGAGTGTAGCGTGTAGGGTGTAGAGTGTAGCGTGTAGCGTGTAGCGTGTAGCGTGTAGAGTGTAGCGTGTAGGGTGTAGCGTGTAGAGTGTAGTGTGTGGCGTGCAGGGCGTAGGGTGTAGCGTGTAGCGTGTAGGGTGTAGGGTGTAGAGTGTAGGGTGTAGCATGTAGGGTGTAGGGTGTAGGGAATAGCGTGTAGGGTGTAGAGTGTAGCGTGTAGGGTGTACGGTGTAGAGTGTAGGGTATAAGCTGTAGCGTTTAGCGTGTAGAGTGTAGCGTGTAGCGTGTAGCGTGTAGGGTGTAGAGTGTAGAGTGTAGCGTGTAGCGTGTAGCGTGTAGGGTGTAGGATGTAGCGTGTAGAGTGTAGCATGTAGCGTGTAGCGTGTAGCATGTAGAGTAGGGTGTAGGGTGTAGGGTGTAGAGTGTAGTGTGTAGAGTGTAGAGTGTAGCGTGTAGAGTGTAAAGTGTAGCGTGTAGGGTGTAGCGTGTAGTGTGTAGCATGTAGCGCGTAGCGTGTAGAGTGTAGGGTATAGAGTGTAGCGTGTAGAGAGTAGGGAGCAGAGTGTAGTGTGTAGCATGTAGGGTGTAGGGTGTACAGTGTAGGGTGTAGGGTGTAGCGTGTAGCGTGTAGAGTGTAGGGAGTAGGGTGTAGGGTGTAGCGTGTAGGGTGTAGCGTGTATCATGTACCGTGTAGCGTGTAGCATGTAGAGTAGGGTGTAGGGTGTAGAGTGTAGCATGTAGGGTGTAGGGTGTAGAGTGTAGGGTGTAGCATGTAGGGTGTAGGGTGTACAGTGTAGGGTGTAGGGTGTAGCATGTAGCGTGTAGAGTGTAGGGAGTAGGGTGTAGGGTGTAGCGTGTAGGGTGTAGAGTGTGGCTTGTAGCGTGTAGCGTGTAGGGTGTAGCGTGTAGCGTGTAGGGTGTAGCGTGTATCATGTACCGTGTAGCGAGTAGCATGTAGAGTAGGGTGTAGGGTGTAGAGTGTAGCATGTAGGGTGTAGGGTGAAGAGTGTAGGGTGTAGCATGTAGGGTGTAGGGTGTAGCGTGTAGGGTGTAGAGTGTAGCGTGTAGGGTGTACGGTGTAGAGTGTAGGGTATAAGCTGTAGCGTTTAGCGTGTAGAGTGTAGCGTGTAGCGTGTAGGGTGTAGAGTGTAGGGTGTAGAGTGTAGCGTGTAGCGTGTAGCGTGTAGGGTGTAGGGTGAAGCGTGTAGGGTGTAGCATGTAGCGTGTAGCGTGTAGCATGTAGAGTAGGGTGTAGGGTGTAGAGTGTAGCGTGTAGCGTGTAGTGTGTAGCGTGTAGAGTGTAAAGTGTAGCGTGTAGTGTGTAGTGTGTAGCGTGTAGCGCGTAGCGTGTAGAGTGTAGGGTATAGAGTGTAGCGTGTAGAGAGTAGGGAGTAGAGTGTAGAGTGTAGCGTGTAGGGTGTAGAGTGTAGCAAGTAGCGTGTAGTGTGTAGGGTGTAGAGTGTAGGGTGTACCATGTAGGGTGTAGAGTGTAGCGTGTAGGGTGTAGCGTGTAGCGTGCAGGGTGTAGAGTGTAGCGTATAGCGTGTAGGGTGTAGGGTGTAGCGTGTAGAGTGTAGCGTGTAGCGTGTAGGGTGTAGGGTGTACAGTGTAGCGTGTAGAGTGTAGTGTGTAGCGTGTAGAGTGTAGTGTGTGGCGTGCAGGGCATAGGGTGTAGCGTGTAGGGTGTAGGGTGTAGTGTAGGGTGTAGCATGTAGGGTGTAGGGTGTAGCGTGTAGGGTGTAGAGTGTAGCATGTAGGGTGTATGGTGTAGAGTGTAGGGTATAAGCTGTAGCGTTTAGCGTGTAGAGTGTAGCGTGTAGCGTGTAGCGTGTAGGGTGTAGGGTGTAGAGTGTAGCGTGTAGGGTGTAGAGTATAGCGTGTAGCGTGTAGGGTGTAGGGTGTAGAGTGTAGAGTGTAGCGTGTAGCATGCAGAGTGTAGCATGCAGGGTGTAGGGTGTAGCGTGTAGAATGCAGAGTGTAGCGTGTAGGGTGTAGAGTGTAGCGTGTTGCGTGTAGGGTGTAGAGTGTAGCGTGTAGCGTGTAGAGTGTAGCGTGTAGCGTGTAGCGTGTAGAGTGTAGCGTGTAGGGTGTATAGCGTGTAGCGTGTAGGGTGTAGGGTGTAGAGTGTAGAGTGTAGCGTGTAGCGTGTAGAGTGTAGCGTGTAGCGTGTAGAGTGTAGGGTGTAGCGTGTAGGGTGTAGAGTGTAGGGTGTAGCGAGTAGGATGTAGCGTGTAGCGTGTAGCGTGTAGGGTGTAGGGTGTAGGGTGTAGCGTGTAGGGTGTAGAGTGTAGCGTGTAGGGTGTAGGCTGTAGGGTGTAGCGTGTAGTGTGTAGAGTGTAGCGTGTAGCGTGTAGGGTGTAGCGTGTAGCATGTATCGTGTAGCGTGTAGCATGTAGAGTGTAGGGTGTAGGCTGTAGGGTGTAGCATGTAGAGTGTAGGGTGTAGGCTGTAGCGTGTAGAGTGTAGGGTATAGAGTGTAGCGTGTAGAGAGTAGGGTGTAGAGTGTAGAGTGTAGCGTGTAGGGTGTAGAGTGTAGCGTGTAGAGCGTATTGTGTAGAATGTAGAGTGTAGCATGTAGCGTGTAGAGTGTAGGGTGTAGAGTGTAGCGTGTAGAGTGTAGCGTGTAGGGTGTAGCGTGTCGGGTGTAGGGTGTAGGGTGTAGCGTGTAGTTTGTAGGGTGTAGGGTGTAGGGTGTTGCGTGTAGGGTGTAGAGTGTAGCGTGTAGCGTGTAGAGTGTAGCGTGTAGGGTGTAGGGTGTAGCGTGTAGTGTGTAGGGTGTAGGTTGTAGAGTGTAGGGTGTAGCATGTAGGGTGTAGGGTGTAGGGTGTAGCATGTAGGGTGTAGAGTGTAGCGTGTAGGGTGTACGGTGTAGAGTGTAGGGTATAAGCTGTAGCGTTTAGCGTGTAGGGTGTAGCGTGTAGCGTGTAGGGTGTAGAGTGTAGCGTGTAGGGTGTAGAGTATAGCATGTAGAGAGTAGGGTGTAGGGTGTAGGGTGTAGAGTGTAACGTGTAGGGTGTAGCGTGTAGCGTGTAGGGTGTAGAGTGTAGGGTGAAGGGTGTAGCGTGTAGCGTGTAGCGTGTAGGGTGTAGGGTGTAGATTGTAGCGTGTAGGGTGTAGCATGTAGCGTGTAGGGTGTAGGGTGTAGAGTGTAGAGTGTAGCGTGTAGGGTGAAGCATGTAGGGTGTAGGGTGTCGGGTGTAGCGTGTAGGGTGTAGGGTGTAGAGCGTAGGGTGTAGCGTGTATGGTGTAGAGTGTAGCGTGTAGCGTGCAGAGTATAGCGTGTAGGGTGTAGCGTGTAGCGTGCAGAGTGTAGCGTGTAGGGTGTAGAGTGTAGCGTGTTGCGTGTAGGGTGTAGAGTGTAGCGTGTAGCGTGTAGAGTGTAGAGTGTAGCATGTAGCGTGTAGAGTGTAGCGTGTAGGGTGTAGAGTATAGCGTGTAGCGTGTAGAGTGTAGGGTGTAGAGTGTAGAGTGTAGCATGTAGCGTGTAGCGTGTAGAGTGTAGCGTGTAGCGTGTAGAGTGTAGGGTGTAGCGTGTAGCGTGTAGCGTGTAGAGTGTAGGGTGTAGCGTGTAGCGTGTAGGGTGTAGGGTGTAGAGTGTAGCGTGTAGCGTGTAGAGTGTACGGTGTAGAGTGTAGGGTGTAGCGTGTAGGGTGTAGAGTGTAGCGTGTAGCGTGTAGCGTGTAGGGTTAAGTTACACGCTACACACTAAACACAAAAAGAAAAGGATATGCAAACCAATGGGATCCACGTTAAATAGTCAATTTTATTGTACAAAAATAGTAATCCACAAACAGAACCAGGCAAATCATACATTTAAAAACATTTAAAACACTAGTATGGCTGAATAGGCCATAAGTAATTTTACCCGAGGGAATGAAGGAAGCTAATACTTTACAGCATATGTGAGACAGGAGAAATAACCAGAGAGAAAAAATTGCTAGGTATGCGGGTACACCAATCTTGGTCAAATCTACATATAAGAAGCCTATTGTTTACTGCCAACTGTGACCCCCTGAGTACTATGACAGGAAACATATACTCCAGCCTAGTATCTGGAAGAAATACATCATGGATCCTATTTTGTTCAACACAGCATGCGTGCGCACAGTTGGTAAGCAAATGAAAGCAGACCCCTATAGAAAGGTAATCAGGGAAATAGATATGCTGCAGTACTACAAAATCCTAGTTATTTGGATAAATGTATGCATACAGACGCCTTGTGGAAATAGAAAGAATCAGGATCCATTGTCCTAAGGCTTGGAAAAATGCGAGGCCATGCATGAAGTAAATAGGTGTAATTCCATAGCAGTCCTGTCCCTCGGGAAAAAAACAAAGGAAGCCCTGAACCCCACGCGTATCGACGCTACTCAAGCGTCTTCATCAGAGGAAAAAGTGACACCCTACACGCTACACTCTACACCCTACACAATACACGCTGCTTGCTACACCCTACATGCTACACTCTACACGCTACACGCTAAACCCTACACGGTACACCCTACACCCTACACCCTACACGCTACACGCTACACATTACACCCTACACCCTACACGCTACAATCTACACGCTACACGCTACACACTATACGCTACACGCTACACGCTACACTCTACACCCTACACGCTACACTCTACACCCTACACGCTACACCCTACACTCTACACGCTACATGCTACACTCTACACCCTACACAATACACGCTACTTGCTACACCCTACATGCTACACTCTACACGCTACACGCTACACGCTACACCCTACACGGTACACCCTACACCCTACACGCTACAATCTACACGCTACACGCTACACACTATACGCTACACGCTAGACGCTACACTCTACACGCTACACGATACACGCTACACCCTACACGCTACACCCTACACTCTACACCCTACAACCTACTCGCTACACGCTACACGCTACACGCTACACCCTACACGCTACACCCTACACTCTACACCCTACACCCTACACGCTACACGCTACACGCTACACCCTACACGCTACACCCTACACTCTACACCCTACACGCTACACCCTACACGCTACACGTTACACTCTACACCCTACACCCTACACTCTACACCCTACACCCTACTCTCTACACTCTACACTCTACACCCTACACGCTACACTCTACACCCTACACCCTACACGCTGCACGCTACACTCTACACGCTAAATGCTACAGCTTATACCCTACACTCTACACCGTACACCCTACATGCTACACTCTACACCCTACACGCTACACCCTACACCCTACACCCTACATGCTACACCCTACACTCTACACCCTACACCCTACACGCTACACCCTACGCCCTGCACGCCACACACTACACTCTACACGCTACACCCTACACCCTACACTGTACACCCTACACCCTACACGCTACACGCTACACTCTACACGCTACACCTACACTCTACACCCTACACCCTACACTCTACACCCTACACGCTACATGCTACACTCTACACCCTAGACGCTACACTCTATACCCTACACTCTACACGCTACACCCTACACCCTACACTCTACATGCTACACCCTACACCCTACACTCTACACTCTACATGCTACACGCTACACGCTACATGCTACACGCTACACCCTACACGCTACACGCTACACACTACACGCTACACCCTACACCCTACACCCTACACGCTACACGCTACACTCTACACCCTACACGCTACACCCTACACCCTACACCCTACACGATACACGCTACACTCTACACCCTACACGCTACACCCTACACTCTACACCCTACACGCTACACCCTACACTCTACACCCTACACGCTATACGCTACACTCTACACCCTGCACGCTACACGCTACACCCTACACGCTACACTCTACACCCTACACGCTACACCCTACACTCTACACCCTACACCCTACACGCTACACGCTACACTCTACACCCTACACGCTACACCCTACACTCCACACCCTACACCCTACATGCTACACGCTACACCCTACACGCTACACATTACACTCTAAACCCTACACTCTACATCCTACACCCTACACTCTACACCCTACACGCTACACTCTACACCCTACACCCTACATGCTACACGCTACACGCTACACTCTACACCCTACACGCTACACGCTACACCCTACTAGCTAAACGCTACAAACTACACGCTACATATTACACTCTACACCCTAGCGTGTAGCGTGTAGGGTGTAGAGTGTAGCGTGTAGGGTGTAGAGTGTAGCGTGTAGGGTGTAGAGTGTAGCATGTAGCGTGTAGGGTGTAGGGTGTAGAGTGTAGAGTGTAGCATGTAGCGTGTAGATTGTAGGTGTACCGTGTAGGGTGTAGAGTGTAGCATGTAGGGTGTAGGGTGTAGAGTGAAGGGTGTAGCGTGTAGAGTGTAGCGTGTAGCGTGTACGGTGTAGGGTGTAGAGTGTAGGGTGTAGCGTGTAGCGTGTAGCTTGTAGGGTGTAGAGTGTAGCGTGTAGCGTATAGGCTGTAGGGTGTAGGGTGTAGCATGTAGCGTGTAGCGTGTGTAGGTGTAGGGTGTAGCGTGTAGGGTGTAGAGTGCAGCGTGTAGGGTGTAGAGTGTAGCGTGTAGCGTGTGTAGGGTGTAGGGTGTAGAGTGTAGCGTGTAGCGTGTAGGGTGTAGGGTGTAGGGTGTAGCGTGTAGGGTGTAGCGTGTATCATGTACCGTGTAGCGTGTAGCATGTAGAGTAGGGTGTAGGGTGTAGAGTGTAGCATGTAGGGTGTAGGGTGTAGAGTGTAGGGTGTAGCATGTAGGGTGTAGGGTGTACAGTGTAGGGTGTAGGGTGTAGCATGTAGCGTGTAGAGTGTAGGGAGTAGGGTGTAGGGTGTAGCGTGTAGGGTGTAGAGTGTGGCTTGTAGCGTGTAGCGTGTAGGGTGTAGCGTGTAGCGTGTAGGGTGTAGCGTGTATCATGTACCGTGTAGCGAGTAGCATGTAGAGTAGGGTGTAGGGTGTAGAGTGTAGCATGTAGGGTGTAGGGTGAAGAGTGTAGGGTGTAGCATGTAGGGTGTAGGGTGTAGCGTGTAGGGTGTAGAGTGTAGCGTGTAGGGTGTACGGTGTAGAGTGTAGGGTATAAGCTGTAGCGTTTAGCGTGTAGAGTGTAGCGTGTAGCGTGTAGGGTGTAGAGTGTAGGGTGTAGAGTGTAGCGTGTAGCGTGTAGCGTGTAGGGTGTAGGGTGAAGCGTGTAGGGTGTAGCATGTAGCGTGTAGCGTGTAGCATGTAGAGTAGGGTGTAGGGTGTAGAGTGTAGCGTGTAGCGTGTAGTGTGTAGCGTGTAGAGTGTAAAGTGTAGCGTGTAGTGTGTAGTGTGTAGCGTGTAGCGCGTAGCGTGTAGAGTGTAGGGTATAGAGTGTAGCGTGTAGAGAGTAGGGAGTAGAGTGTAGAGTGTAGCGTGTAGGGTGTAGAGTGTAGCAAGTAGCGTGTAGTGTGTAGGGTGTAGAGTGTAGGGTGTACCATGTAGGGTGTAGAGTGTAGCGTGTAGGGTGTAGCGTGTAGCGTGCAGGGTGTAGAGTGTAGCGTATAGCGTGTAGGGTGTAGGGTGTAGCGTGTAGAGTGTAGCGTGTAGCGTGTAGGGTGTAGGGTGTACAGTGTAGCGTGTAGAGTGTAGTGTGTAGCGTGTAGAGTGTAGTGTGTGGCGTGCAGGGCATAGGGTGTAGCGTGTAGGGTGTAGGGTGTAGTGTAGGGTGTAGCATGTAGGGTGTAGGGTGTAGCGTGTAGGGTGTAGAGTGTAGCATGTAGGGTGTATGGTGTAGAGTGTAGGGTATAAGCTGTAGCGTTTAGCGTGTAGAGTGTAGCGTGTAGCGTGTAGCGTGTAGGGTGTAGGGTGTAGAGTGTAGCGTGTAGGGTGTAGAGTATAGCGTGTAGCGTGTAGGGTGTAGGGTGTAGAGTGTAGAGTGTAGCGTGTAGCATGCAGAGTGTAGCATGCAGGGTGTAGGGTGTAGCGTGTAGAATGCAGAGTGTAGCGTGTAGGGTGTAGAGTGTAGCGTGTTGCGTGTAGGGTGTAGAGTGTAGCGTGTAGCGTGTAGAGTGTAGCGTGTAGCGTGTAGCGTGTAGAGTGTAGCGTGTAGGGTGTATAGCGTGTAGCGTGTAGGGTGTAGGGTGTAGAGTGTAGAGTGTAGCGTGTAGCGTGTAGAGTGTAGCGTGTAGCGTGTAGAGTGTAGGGTGTAGCGTGTAGGGTGTAGAGTGTAGGGTGTAGCGAGTAGGGTGTAGCGTGTAGCGTGTAGCGTGTAGGGTGTAGGGTGTAGGGTGTAGCGTGTAGGGTGTAGAGTGTAGCGTGTAGGGTGTAGGCTGTAGGGTGTAGCGTGTAGTGTGTAGAGTGTAGCGTGTAGCGTGTAGGGTGTAGCGTGTAGCATGTATCGTGTAGCGTGTAGCATGTAGAGTGTAGGGTGTAGGCTGTAGGGTGTAGCATGTAGAGTGTAGGGTGTAGGCTGTAGCGTGTAGAGTGTAGGGTATAGAGTGTAGCGTGTAGAGAGTAGGGTGTAGAGTGTAGAGTGTAGCGTGTAGGGTGTAGAGTGTAGCGTGTAGAGCGTATTGTGTAGAATGTAGAGTGTAGCATGTAGCGTGTAGAGTGTAGGGTGTAGAGTGTAGCGTGTAGAGTGTAGCGTGTAGGGTGTAGCGTGTCGGGTGTAGGGTGTAGGGTGTAGCGTGTAGTTTGTAGGGTGTAGGGTGTAGGGTGTTGCGTGTAGGGTGTAGAGTGTAGCGTGTAGCGTGTAGAGTGTAGCGTGTAGGGTGTAGGGTGTAGCGTGTAGTGTGTAGGGTGTAGGTTGTAGAGTGTAGGGTGTAGCATGTAGGGTGTAGGGTGTAGGGTGTAGCATGTAGGGTGTAGAGTGTAGCGTGTAGGGTGTACGGTGTAGAGTGTAGGGTATAAGCTGTAGCGTTTAGCGTGTAGGGTGTAGCGTGTAGCGTGTAGGGT